>NW_022992090.1:1942439-2122439 GCF_902827175.1 Gymnodraco acuticeps
TCGTTATCCACCGGCGATATCCGTAATGAGCTACCTCCGTGCATTACCACAGCATCTGGCACTATATCGGACAGGGCTACTATGCTAAATTGCTTTAATGAGCATTTTGTGTCCTGTGGTTCTCTATTTGATTCTGTCACTAACTCTGCTTCTGTGAAACACTACAGTATGTGACTCTGAAAACGTGTGTTGGAAAACCCTTTTAGTTTTACCCCTTTTACTGTTGATGTTGTTCGTGAAGCTTTAACCAAGTTAGATCCTAAGAAACCGGCTGGCCCGGACAACGTAGAACCTTTCTTTTTAAAGATAGCTGCAGATTTTATTGCTCTTCCTCTTACTACTCTTTTTAACCTCTCCCTCAGCACTAACACAATTCCAAAATTGTGGAAGTCAGCGTATGTCCTGCCTTTGCTAAAAGGAGGGGAGGCCACCTTATTAAATAACTATAGGCCAATCTCTAAGTTGTCAGTTCTGGCTAAGGTTCTTGAACGCTTAGTGAGTGAACAGGTAAAGGTGTTTTTATGTACAAATGACATCCTGTCTAAACATCAGTCAGGCTTCAGAAAGCAACACAGCACCATCACTGCCACAATGAAAGTGGTGAATGATGTGGCGAGTATTTTAGATAATAAGCAGAGTTGTAAAGCTCTATTTATTGACCTTTCAAAAGCGTTTGACACTGTCGATCATCACATTTTAAAGCAGAGGCTAGCCAGTATAGGCATGTCCAGCCATGCAGTGGGGTGGTTTGTAAACTACCTCTCTGAAAGGTCCCAATGTGTTCATTTTAATGGGCTGTCTTCTGAGTGGTTGAACATTGCTAATGGTGTTCCCCAAGGTTCTGTTTTAGGTCCACTTTTATTCTCCATCTACACCAACAGTTTAGGTGAAAATGTGGATGAAGCTACTTTACATTTTTATGCGGATGATACCGTGATGTACTGTGCAGGTCCCTCGATTAAGGAGGCTGGTGTTAAATTACAGGCTGTTTTTAACATTATTCAGACTCAGCTCTCTGAACTAAAGCTTCTTTTAAATGTTGAGAAAACCAAGGTAATGCTCTTTTCTAAAGCTAAAAAGACACCAGAGCCTGTTTTAGATATTGTAACTACGCAAGGAATACAACTTGAAGTGGTTACCTGTTACAAATACCTTGGTATCTGGCTTGATGATTGTCTCACTTTTAAACTTCATGTCAATAACCTGCTTAAAAAGCTGAGGGTTAGGCTAGGTTTCTTTTACAGAAACAAGTCCTGTTTCTCGCTTGAGGCCAGGAAAAGGCTAGTCACTGTGACCTTTTTACCTGTGCTGGACTATGGTGATTTGATGTATATGAATGCACCTGCCCATTGCCTGGTCAAGTTAGATGCTGCGTATCACAGTGCACTGAGATTTGTGACAAACTGTAAAGCATTAACCCATCACGGTACCCTGTATGCAAGGGCTGGTTTGCTTTCACTAACTGTACGGAGGCTCAGTCACTGGTACATTTTTATATACAAAGCCATGTTAGGGAAACTTCCATCTTATATCTGCTCCCTGATCTCACAGTGAATTGTAAGTGGCTACTGCCTGAGATCGAATGCTGTGGTTTTATTAAATGTGCCAACTGCTAGGACTGTCTTAGGGAAGACAGCTTTTAGATGCGCAGCTCCTCTGTCTTGGAATAGTCTGCAAATTAAATGGAAACTGAACAATCTGGTGCCACTAAATGTTTTTAAAGCTCGGTTGGATGCTACTCAATCGGAAGCTATTGGTACCTGTTTATGTGGATAATTATGTAAATGATGCTGTATGATGTCCTTTTGTTGTTCTATTTATGTTTTTATGTTTCATGTGGAACTACTTGAGCAGGTCTCCCTTGAAAAAGAGATCAATGATCTCAATGGGATTTATCTGTATAAATAAAGGTTTGAAATGAAATGATCAGAAAACAACAAAGGTAAGACATATTGCCGTGTTGGCTACCTAACGCTACGTGGTGTGATGTCTGTGTTAGCTCCTCATGTCGCGAGTTTGGATCGGTCAGTAATGATACTAATACCTGTATAATCTGTGGAATCTCAGTTTGCTAATCGATATCTTGTTTGTGCAGATACGATAAGTAATAAGGGTATTTTAACGTGAGTTCTGTGCTAAGTGTGTTAGCATTTTTCGCTCAGGGCTAATTCAGAGCCTTTGTTATTACTCTTATGTTTCGTTTTGCTAAAAATTGTCAATATTGTCTGATAGCTGAGTTTCTTCCCGTTAAGTGGGTATGAGGAATGGGGCTTAACAAAGTCAAAATGACGTAAATGCTGCTTCCACATATCACACTCCTATCATGTTTAAGTAAATGTGTTTGCATGAACAGATTATTTTATAATGTCAGCATTCCTGTGTGCATTTGTGCATTTGTGCATGTGTGTGTGTGTGTGTGCGTGCGTGCAGTTTAATAGGTTTGAAATGAGATTGCCCTCTGGGTGCAAAGGGAATCTCCACTCTCAGGACTTATAAACACCTCAGCACGGAGCGGTGAGTGTGTGTGTGTGTTTCTGTACGCCATGCTCTGTTTACACACTCCCTCTGCCCTGTATATGCCCTAAGAGAAACAAACACACACACACACACACACACACACACACACACACACACACACACACACACACACACACACACACACACACACACACACACACACACACACACACACACACACACACACACACACACACACACACACACACACACACACACACACACACACACACACACACACACACACACACACACACACACACACACACACACACACACACACACACACACACTTTATGAGCCATCTAGAAAAACAAATAAACAAACTCCATAATCCCACAGAGCGATGGCCCACACTCCAACAGAGGCATGCACTTTCTCCCCCCCCCGCTGTCTGTGTGTCTCTCTGTTGATTCCTCTCACTCACCAGAACAGACAGAAATATATACTTAAATAATTAAATAAGGACTGAGAGAGATGTATTTAGTAATCAGGGAAAATAAAGAGCGGCATATAAAATCTATTTTTTGAATTGATACCTTTTCACCTGCCCCCACCTTGTCAATGAAGATGCTGTGGCCCTCTCTGTTAATCTCCCTCCCTTCATCTCTTCTCACCCTCCTCTCCTCTCTCATCCAACTCTCCCCTCCTCTTTCTCTCAGAGTCACGGCTCATTGGAAGACAAACATCCTGACCCTCCACACACCCCCACCACTCCCCCAGGCCCATCTATAAACTATGCCTCCCTCTATTCCTCCCTCTTATCCCCTCATCCCTTTCTGCCTCCCTCCCAGCTTAGCTTGTAACCGTATCCTACCTGCAGCGTATCCTTTACATGCATTCATCAACGTCAGCCATTTGGACAAGCTCTTAGAAGGGCAAGAAAAAACAAAACACAACATCAAATTAGGGAGAATTTTCGCGTGGTTGCTGGTGTGATGTGAAAAGGAGGTGTCCTGGAGAGAAGGCATGCGTGGAATCAGCAGTATGGCCCCTTGCTGAGCCTGAGAATCACTGAATATCCCGGTGACTGAGGATCCATAAACGGATTAGTTTGGGATTATATTGCAGGTTGTGACACTGGAGCACATCATGTTGTGCAGTAAAGTCTTGATGTGGATACAGCGTCTTATTTGTTCTTATTTGCAACAAATGATATAAATACAAATTGACCCACAGATTGTCCCCAGATTTCAGCTGAACGAGAAAACGCCTAGGAACCAGAACCACAAATATCCCAATGTAAATATGTCTCCTTAATAATTAACAAATGTCTCTTTGATCATAAACAAATGCTTCTTCAATAATAAAAAAATGCCTTTGCTATAATTACGGCATGAAGGGGGGTTGAATAAAGTATAAAGCACAGCAGCTAGGTTTCAGAGATCAAAAGTTTGTAAACAGTTTCTGGCAGCATGTGCTAATATGACATGTTAGGTTTAGGAAGGACCAGAATTCTCAACCTCTCCTTACCCCCTAAAGAAAGGGAGTCACACCCTGATTGGTCAAGAGGATAAATGCATCAAGCTGCTCTCAATTCTTAATTAGGAGTCAACAGGAGAACTGTATCCTCCAACATTCAGCTAACATGAATCGGGAATAAGAGAAATCACTACCAAAACACGAGGGACTGCTACAGCTGATAGAAATGCCTGGAGATGATGCCGGAGCAAGGCAAGCTGTTGGTAAATAAAAGCTAGCTGCTATGGTGTGAACTCAATACTAGAAACAAATTATTTAACATTTAACCAATGAGTCAACCAAATCATGCACACAGATAAAATGGGAGTACAACTTTTGAGAGTAGTCAATACAACACAATGACGTTTAAAGAGTAGGTAAATACTTTTGTATGTTTGAATATTCTGCATTAGTTTGGGTTTGAGGTTGATTAAGGTTACTGTTGGCAGACAAATGACCCATTAGCTCTTTCAGAGGTGTGACGCCGCCACCAGCCAACCACCATGTCTCTGCTTCCTGAGTCAGAATTCCACATTTAGGAAGTTGGGCAAACCACCAGGAGGGATCCTCCATGCTGGCTGGTGGGCAGCTTTTCGCTTGGTAGAGAAATGACAATCAAACTGAAGGAGATATCGCGGAGGAAATACTCCCCTTTTAGGGAATAAAATGGTCTGTTTTTGAGTGCTGTGGTTTTGCTTCGGTACTGAGTTTGATTGTTGAAATTTCTGCTGGGGGAATGGTAAGAATCAGACGAATATTAAGTAGACTTGGGTGAAAAAGTAAATAGGGTAAATGTTTTTGTCTGGAAGGAAGTAGTTATCCTGTCTGTATTGTTTTCTCCGCAGTGAGAATAGGCTGACACAATATCTCTATTCATTCATGTTGGATTTTGACTGAAGTATGCCTAATGCTTATTTACAACTTAACCAAACAATATAAAAATAAGCCCCTGTTACAAATATTTTGCGCATTCGTTGACTGACAACTTTGTGTTTTTGAGAAAACATTTTTAAAGAAGCATGTACAAAGAGTGTTTTGTTTGACAGCAACTGATTTATGTATCAAAAATGTTGTTTGTTTAAAGCAACCATTGTTGAGCTGTTGTTTGATGACTCACACAGGATCCAAAGTCTCGGAGTGGTGTTTTGTTTTCCTTGGTGTCTTTCTCTGGTTGAACTGCAACTGTTTGAAGTGAAAGCCCTTCATTGATGAGCACAGTGTGTTGCAGAGCAAAGAGAAGCCCTCTGGAGTGTCGTGTCACGCTTTCTTCTTTTGTCTTGTTTCATGTTCATATGAGCTCGAGACCGTCTGAGTCTCTGAATGAAGCCAGTGTGGAAGTTGTGGGAATGTCTTTGAGGTCATGTGGAACAATGAGGGGTTACTAGGAGAAATAACTTTGTAGGACAAGAGGGTGTGTCTTGGGTTTTGGATGTGCTTGCTTGAGTTCTCCCTGCATATATCCTGCAATAAGGATGGTTCAAGCCAACATCTAAAGTAACAACATTTTGTATGGAATTTCCAGGCAATTTGCACCATAACGTTTGGCAGAATGTTCAGGGTTGACCAATAGTAAGCTTTCTAATGAGCTGGATATTACATAATGGATGGAACTACTGAGCCTATTGTACCGCTAGCAACCAATCAACTCCTTAGCTAGGAAGCTTATTGCCCTTCTTTAACTACACTTTTTTGTATGAGATGATTCATAATCCAAAGAACAAAATGCTAGTGGAGAGTCAAGTGTACAGTGCAGAGAAAATACAAAGAAGCTTGAGGATCTATTGGCATTCATTGCTCATGGCTGCCTAGCAATTTAGCAGTTAGCTACCGCAGCAGGGTCATTCCTATGTTTCCAGGGTCGTCATTTAAAAAAATCTGTGAGGGCTATTTTTGCAGTTAGAATTGAAGAAAAACCTATAGACTGTGAATAAATATATAATGACCTAGAAAAATGTACAGAGAAGGTGTTTGAAAAGGTCTTCTTAATGTGTTATATTAAGAGGTACATGGAGGAATTTGACTGTTCCAATTTACTTTCTGGCTTTGTTGAGGCCTTCAAGATATCAAAAGGGTGGATAAGCTTTATATTGGATAATTCTTTAGCATTTTCTTTTTTGTACTAAATACAGACACCACTGTTGTTTTTTCAGAATTGTATTGAACATCGGTAATCTTTTGAGGAATGTCCCCACTACATTAAATAGGGGTCAGTATGCATGTTAGCGTGTATCATGTTAGGCCCCTGTTCAAACGTATGAACTCTATAACTCCTTCAAAATGATGGCTGTTTAGTTTCTTTGGTTTTAAGATCTCATTGAAACGTGTTCAATGCAAAGATGGCACCAACATTTGTATCTTTTATTTTAATATTATGTGCATGCCTTTTATTCCATAGTGTTTAATTTCTGTTGTGTTTCAAAGTCATTCTGAAGATTCAATATTTTAAGACATAGTAAAACTAGTAAATCACCAAAATGTACATACATCTTTAATACATCTTAATCCTTCCATCTTATCCATCCTTCACCCACATGCCCCACCCCGGAACCTGCGGTCCTCAGACTCTGGCCTGCTTACCACCCCCCGCACCAAACTGCGAACCTTCGGGGACAGAGCCTTCAGTGTGGCAGCCCCCACCCTCTGGAACGCTCTCCCTGCGCAACCCAGTCTCACGGCATTTCGTGTTCACCAACACGATTTTGAATCTATTGATTCGTGTTCACCAACACGATTTGCCCCTTTTTTTCGTGTTGTACAGCACGATTTAAAAAGCAATGTATTTCTACTGCCTGCAGCACGTCTTTTTCTCCGGTCGGGTCGTGGGAGACCGGAAGCTGTGTGGTTCATAAAAACATGTTCTTACTCAATATCAAGCCACAGTTATTGCTTTTATTTTAAATCGTATAATTTCGGACTTTTGTTGCCGTCTGTGAGGAAAATAAATGGGGCTCAGAGCCTCAGAATACTGAAATCTGTATTTTTTAAATCTCTTTTTCCTTCTAATTTGTTATTCTTTTCAAAATAACACACTGTTATTTACTCACCAATAACACACAATTATCCTTGCTTTTATTTATTGGTTTAATTCCATAATCTCGGGCTTTTTTGGCGTCCAGTCAGGAACTGAATTTCAAAATAAAAATAACCGGAAACAGACGTAGGCATTTCGAGCGATTACCCAAGATCCTCAGCTATGGTTTTAAGCTCGCTTATTGGATGTTTTAACCGCAATGCATGCTGGGATTTGGTGTTTATATGATATGAAATCCGGAAAACATTTTAAAATAATAAAATAATACTTAATTCCGAGCGCTCTTGCTTTTCTCTTTGAAAGTCATCACATAACGGCATTGTAATACACGGTTCGGCTGCATTACATATTACAGATCTGCCGTAGTTCTTTATTTATAGAGCCCTGATGAGAAGACCTTTGGAAAAACTGAGAAAATGCCGCCGAAACTGAATACTAGACGTGGATCATAAATATATTCAACAATTAAACAACATCTTCAATTTCTCTTCACACAATATGTAGTATTGCAGTATCAACACTAATTCGGCTGACTTTTACATTTGATCTAATTCACAGATAGGTTATATTTAAACCATAACGGTGCACAGCTGATATAAAAGGACTGTAGTTTTGAAAGATATTACTGATTTTCTTTGAATGTAAGAATGTAAATACTGAGTCTGAAATAGTATAGCAATATGCTGTAAAATTATGTGAAAGCATGAATAAAACTACACATCTTCAGATGTTGTACGAAAACATAAGTGTCCTACATTTATAATACAAAGTTATTATGGCTGTGTGTACCTTGTGTGCACCGCCTAGTGGTTAAAGCACGTTATTGAATTATTGTTATATTTGATTAAAAAAATATTAAGAGTACATACTTTCATAGGGGGAAAGTATAAATATAGAATGTAAAAAATCAAGAAGATACTCTAAGTGATCTCTACAATAAAACAGTTTAGTGCAATATTAATAGGAGGAGGTGCAAAACAGAAAAACGAATTAACCTTTATTTAAACATTAAATAACAGATTAAGGTCTTCTTTTAAATAAGAAAAAAACGTTGGGGGTATCTATCTACAGATACATATTAAGCCTGACAAAGTACTTAACGTCTAATATATTGCTTTCCTGCAATGTTAACTATGTTGAAGCACTTATTTTTAACTGATATTATACATATGAATTATACTCTTATGTATGTAGATAGAATAAGAAATGTGCAGAATATGACAGTTTGATGGTGGAGGTACACACATATTGATAGATGTCTTGTTGAGGAACCTGTGACCCAAGTGTTTCATTCATTGCATAACTACACCGTAGTTGTGTATATGATATGTCAATAAACCTTTGAAAATCTTGAAAGGGATGTGCAAAATAGCCATAATATACAGTCTTTAATTAACTATTAGTAGAGAATAACGAGTAATGAATATACTTTATTACTCGTTTCCATTCATGTCAATTGCAGATACATGTTTAGTCTTCTCAAGCACCAACTATCAAATATCTCTCCTGATTGTTGGCACTTGACAATCACCTTACCTGAATTTTACTCAGGTGTAACTAAAGTCTGATTTAAGGGTTGTTTATATTTCACATAATTAATCAGAATCTGCAAAGTAACTCAAATAAATGCAGTGGAGTAAAAATACCAGGTTAACCTCTGAATTGTAGTGGAGTAGAATTACAAAGTAACAATGAGCTATCATGTGGGTATTAATGCTGCGCATTATGGACACAAGCGATTATCACCCATTTATTAATTATATGTTTTACATTTGATAACACCAATGTGTTTAATACTGACAACTTCTAATTGTGGGAAAAACGAAAACGTTCAGTAGAAACGTCCCATAGAACATTTTGCGAAACACAATAGCCAGCATGTGTAGTTCTGGGGGGGCGTTCGATTCCAGTTTTGGATAGTCTGGCGTGGTTTCGTTCCATTTCACACAGCTGTTTGACGCTCTGCGTAACCTTACGGGACTGTAGTCCTAAACGATAGCTGGGGATTATGGGTAGTGTAGTGTTTTCGGCCATCCTAAACTCAGAAATGTTGACAATCGCAATGATGCTCGAAATGTCCCTTATAGGCCTACGTCTGTTACCGGTTATTTTTATTTTGAAATTCAGTTCCTGACGGACGCCAAAAAAGCCCGAGATTATGGAATTAAACCAATAAATAAAAGCAAGGATAATTGTGTGTTATTGGTGAGTAAATAACAGTGTGTTATTTTGAAAAGATTAACGAATTAGAAGGAAAAAAATATTTAAAAATACAGATTTCCGTATTCTGAGCCTCTGAGCCCCATTTATTTTCCTCACAGACGGCAACAAAAGTCCGAAATTATACGATTTAAAATAAAAGCAATAACTGTGGCTTGATATTGAGTAAGAACATGTTTTTATGAACCACACAGCTTCTGGTCTCCCACGACCCGACCGGAGAAAAAGACGTGCTGCAGGCAGTAGAAATACATTGCTTTTAAAATCGTGCTGTGCAACACGAAAAAAAGCGGCAAATCGTGTTGGTGAACACGAATCAATAGATTAAAAATCGTGTTGGTGAACACGAAATGCCGTGAAACTGGGTTGCCCTGCGGAGATTCGCAACATCCCCACACTTGACGCCTTCAAAAGGGCCCTCAAGTCCCATCTGTTTGCCAAGGCTTTCGGCCCCTAAATCGATCTGTTGTTTTGTCTGTCTGACTTTTGTTTTGTTATGTTTGTTTTTGCCCTATTACTTGTAAAGCGACCTTGGGTCCCTTGAAAGGCGCTATATAAATCCAAGTTATTATTATTATTATTATTAATCTGGCTAAAATAATGAAGTGAATATAATGTTGTGGTTCCCTTCATACCCAGCAACAGCAGCACTTAGATCAACAGCAAGACAAACAACGCCCCGGCCCCCATGCGCAATCTATCAAACATGGCTGACTTTGTGAGTGGGAGGCCGGTGTGGGGTCATGACCTTGCACTATCTTTGGACTCCTGCACTGGTGAGTCCTAAAGACACTCGCCCAGTTGCTGGCATAAGGAAAGGGGTTGGTGTCTCCATGGGTTATGGGGGGGGGGGGGGGGGGGGGATGATTGTATATCATCCCCTGTCAGAATGAGAAGTGACCGAGACTGTAGGAAATTGGCCAGATTGGTTAGAAAGTATAATGGTAAGAGGAAAACACAAACTAACCACAAACAAAACCAACCTACAATAGAAATGAAAATTGTTTTAATACCTCAACAATAATATTTATCACCCAAATGGACATTGTTTCCAGCAGGATGAGTAAGAGCCTGAGTAACAATGAGAGAATGTGTTATTGACTCTGTTGTGTGTTTGTCGGCTACTGCTGGCACCCAAGATTTCTGGAAAATGGTGATACTATCTGTATCCCATCACATACCAGACTGTGACACATTTAAAAATAAATGTAAAAAGCCTGTTTAAAAGACCATCACATGTGTAGCCATATTGTAAATAACCTGAAGCAGGGTGTGTTTTATGTTTGTTTGTAAGTACGTGATGTGTGCCTGCATATATACATTATAGTTTTTCCTGCTTCTATGTTGAATGTGTTTTTGTAGCTGTCATTACATTTGCCCAGGGACTCAAATTGAAAATGTGTGGAATGTTTATTTGTGTGCACTGCCTATAACTTTAAACTGCAAGTACATCAATTAATTAACAAAACGTGTTGATTTAAACAAGGCCCAAGCAGCTGTTGAGTAACTCCAGTGTGCGAAAAAGCACACGTCCCACCGTCCGGGACGTGTTATTTACGATATCGGACAAGTAGATCTTTCAATTGACTTGTCCGGTGGACAAGTGATGTTTTTCGCCCTCATTTATTGACAAATTATTGATACATTCAGTTTACAAAAGGCAGAATTCATTCGCAAATTGTCCGTGTCCGCCATTGTTCGTTTAGAAATGTAAGTTTCGGTTCTGCTTGTCGATTCCTAAGGAAATGCATCTCGCCGCTTTCTGTACTGTTAGACGGGGGCGGGGCGGGACCATGGATGTATAATAAGAACGACGACATGTAGCACAGTGGCAGGGTTGGGAAGCAAAACTCGGTTCCGAGTAAGAACAAATAACAATTGTCCAGTACCGGGATTAATAAGAGTTGTGAGGACAGGAGGCGAGGCCGAGCCCCGCGGACTGCAGCTCTCTCTCTATGCTCCGTATCAGCTGATCGCTGCAGGTGCAGCTCAGCGTCTCTCTCTCTCTCTCTCTCTCTCTCTCTCTACACACAGCGGATCCGCTGCCCGTTTAACAGCCTCATCTTTGTCAAACTTTCTTATGTTCTTTCTCTAACACATAATGAAGGTTATTAAGCGTTTTAACTCCTATGTTGTTAATATTGACCACCATTTCCTTTATGAAGTAAAGCAGCCTCCCTGTCTGTGTCCTCGCGCTGTCCTCACATCCCCGGACCCCCAGACTCGGAGGAGCACAGGGATGTCAGTATTGTTTATGAAGCAGGGTATAGAAAGTACATTATTGAAATGAAAATACTATTTATTTACTTTTACAAACAGTGAGCAGCTGGGCAGCTGCAGCATGTGTATTGAAGGACATGTGTAAGCGTGCAAGCGTCTTCTAGTTGTAGAAAAGCGCTAGGCCTATAAATCTAATGTATTATTATTAGGTTATGTCCTATGTGTTTTGGACATGTGTGGTTGGACTCTGTCTCACAGGCAGGTTGCAGTGTAACATCAGAGGAGACTGGGCCAATTGTACATTCTCAAACTGCACCACTTAGAACTAACTAAACAATGCAGAGATTATTTTTATATATTTTATTCAATAACCGTAACGAAATTCAACAGTATGAAGTGATTTGTAAATAGGAATACAGATTTGACTTAATGTTTTCATAAATATATTTTTCTCCCAGTTTGTCATGGGACTTATTTTTACCCTCTCAAAGAACCGGAATCGAGAACCGAAAATAACCGGAATCGAAAAGCATAACCGGAATCGTTAAAATCCAAACGATACCCAACCCTTTGTGTGATGCAGTAAAAGCTTACCGCTCACTTACGTTAGCGGTGTCGTAAAAAACGTGGAAAAATACGATGGCGAAGAAGAAGATTCCAGTGGCCCCAATTTTTGTCCATTCTGGACAAGTGAAAAATGTATTCGGACAAGTAAATTGCCAAACTCACTTGTCCATGGACAAGTACTCTCTAAAAACTTTTTCTCACACTGAACTCCCTTGCATACACCCAGTACATGCTTCAGTGATGATTTGGAGAACTCCCCTATAACTGATGGAGAGGAGGGGGGAGTATAGACTGGAGGGGGGGGTGGAAGTATGCTTGGGCTCTTCAGCCTGTTTGTTTCCGTTCAGTGTTGAAAGAATATCCTTTCATCTCCACTCATATACTGGTGTCTGTCGTCACACAGAGGGAAGCTTGCACAGCTTTATCTTGCAGAGATTTACAGGGCATTATGAGCAGACCCAGTGTTCCCAAGTGTTTAAGTGGCCAGACCGATAACGCCCTCAGAGATCTCTGTCTGCCACGAGATGTGCGGAGACCCGTGTACAGCAACTCATGTCAGAGATGAGATTGTTGTGATTTACTCAACATATTAAGTGTTAATCTTGATCTTCAACTACTCCTCTTCTTCTGATATTTAAAAATGCAATCTTTAATATAATTTTTTTTGTATGTGTTCTAACCTCCGCATGTGAACCAGTTGTAACAGCCAAAACATTATGATAATATATCTTAATAAACAACTTTGTTGAATACTCTTTCCTGGTTGAGTAGTGACTGCATCCTATGCTATTAATAAGCAAAAGACTAGTTTGCAGAATGCCTTAATTATTTTAGAACATTTGACTTTGTAATAATTCAATGAAGTCCAACAGTTTTAAAGGAAATAAGTTTCATATCTGTTTGTATATTTTAAAAGTGCAACATATGGGCTTTTACTGTAAACTAAATTAGATTTGTATGCGTTGTCATTCGCTGTCCAGGGTGCTGAATGATGTTCAAATAGGTCTTTCTGTATATACCTGATATTTGTGCCAATATCACTGACATTGTTATGAATGTCATTGGTTGCTTTAAAAGCATACTATTTGGTGTCCTTGAACCATAATGTTTTCTTAATGCAACTTGTGTTATCATTGGCTGATGACACGCTGCTTCTTCTGCTCAGCTCTCTTGCCGTTCAAACTATTATACTTAAGCATCAGAATAAATGGACTCTCATCTTCTACCTGATGCTCCTGCAGCTCTACATTTTTATTAAAGAGGGATGTATACCATCAAATTAGTCATTGAAACAGGAATGCATAAATGGTCCTATATGGTTTGTTTTCATAATTCCTTAAGGCTGGATGTGTGCATATCTCACGGCTCCTTAGTCAGCCTGCTGAGCCCTACAGTTCATACATAATTGAAAGCATTGTTCTAGGAGCTTCTTCTTATCAGTTGAAGTTAGGCTGCTGCAGGTCGTGCTCCAGCTCCAGAGAAATGTACACTAAGTGCAGTCACCATGAAAGCTTTGCACATAGTTCACCACGTGGATGGTGGAGAATCTGCTCCCAGGTGGAGATGAGATCTGTACGTGTGTGCTTGTGTCTGACAGCTGTGTTTGTGTTTTGGAATGTATTAATGCATCAGTGATTTCAAATGTTTGTGTACCAGCATTGGGATAGAAAGCAAAGCTGTTGGGTCGTGAGGCTCGGATAAACATAGTAAGATGTCAGCATCTGCACCAATGTGTGCTACATCTTCCTAAGTATGTCCAAACTCTATTTATGTTTCCTAGTGCCATTTAACATTGTTAGTGTTTTTATCTCAGCCTCAGTGTTATAATGCATCAGTGAATTCCAATGTGTAATGACACTTGGAAGAAGGGTGTAGCAAATTATCCAAGGAAGCATCCACTACATTTTGGAGTGGATTGTAATCAAGGGGCATTGCTAGAAACCCATTTGGCCATATTACTTTTGCTAGATTGTATTTTTTTTTAAAAGATTCAAAGTTCCTGTTTTCATTTGTTCTCTGTTACTTCATACAACCCTGTGAATGCATTGTCAAGGGAAACATATTAAACAAGAAATACATTTTGTTTGAGAAATGTCATTCAGTTCCAGTCTTTCTCAATTGTCAAAGAGTACTTTAGTCTTTTCAATTGTCAAATCAAGACCGGATGCTTCCCCAAATGTCATCTCAGAGGACCCTCGTCTATCCCTTCTTACTGCAGACACAGAGGGTTGGGGGAGCCACATGGCTTGCCTTTGATATCTCCTGTCTTGATGCGGCCAGCGAGTCAGAAGACAGCCTGAGACAGAGACAGTACAGACCCAAAAATCCACATCTCTGTGGCCTGGGTTGCTTTAAATCTCTAAATCTACATCAGGCTCAGATAAACAGATGCATGCACACTCTGTGCTGTACATACACGGATACATTAAAGCCCCCACAAGAATCACAATATCACAGAACTCATACAAACCATTCAAACAGACTCAACCACATGCAGCTGAAACAATGAAAATAAATGTTTGTAGTTGGAGAAATCAAAACTGGTTTTCAGATTTGAGCAGATGGGAAAGCTGATAATTGAATGTGGGAATCTAATAATCACTTTTATAGTTGTATTGGTTGAATACCTATTTCTACTGCTCTGTTAATATGTAATCTATTACTATATCCCACTTGTAATGTGAAGACATATCTGGCATGTTGCAGAACATTAAGCAAAGCTATTTCTTTAACTATAGTGTAAACATAATTCAGAGACAATGGATTCTTAATGTTTAGACTTGACGGGAGTTACTGTTCCAACAGGACCATTAAATAACCCTTTATTGTGGGGACCAGCCAAAAGAGGACAAGTCATCCCACCCATTTTAAATCCCATCAAACACTCTAACAGCTGAACAGTGGCATAGACAGATTTTCTTCCTTTGATATTTTATGACACCAAGCTTTGCCTGGAATGTACATATGGAACAGTTGAATTTCCATGAATGCGAAAGTTGTATAGACATACTGTATATCACAATGCTCTGCTTTACACTAGCCATACCTACAAGGGCCTTTGGCTATGAAACTAAAATGTCAACACTTGGCTAGTTCTACAGAGAAGCTGGCGTTTATGTAGGCTTAATATTGGATTGATCTGAAAAACAATGCCGTGTTCCAATGCCAGCCAGCCATCCGAGCCCAGATTGAATGTTTTTTTCTCTCTTTTCTGTTAAATTGCAAGCAGGTGTTTGTACCGGCTTTTCTCTGCTCCGCCTACCCCCATAACAACTCCATGCACCCCCCAACTTGTGCGTGTAAAAGAGTAACATTAGCTGAGAATGTAGCAAAACCTCCCTGGTTTAAACTAATTTTCAAAACCACAGGTATCATTAACATGCTGACCTGAGCATGCACAAGCAGGAAATCAGATTAGGAACAATCTCGTTCTGTGTCAATACCTCAGCACTTACTCTTAAATAGTCACATGAATATCATCACAGACATATTATTTCCTTACTAAGCAGAGCAGAGCAGAGGAGTTATGAGCAGTTTAATGTGGAATTTGACGGCCAGTCAGACTGGGATCCAGTTCATTTGTGCAGCAAGTGAGGGACCATTTCAGAGTTTATTTTGAAACACTAAGTGAGAAAGAGGAACAAATAGGTTTTACTTTTCACGATCACGAGACTGCATAACTAGTGATGGATTATGAGTGAATTAGACAAACCATCTTTATGTCTTTAAGCATTAATATATTAAGTGATTGACTGCTTATAGACAACTAAAACCATTTTGGATAAGGGTAAAGATTCTTAGCAATTCTATTTAACTTTTTTAACAGTTGCTATTACAACATATGAGGTATTGCTAAAATAAATTTTAACTAGGGCCGGGACTCGATTAAAAAAATTAATCTAATTAATTAGAGGCTTTGTAATTAATTAATCGAAATTAATCGCATTTTTAATCGCATATACATATTTGACCTAAGAACAGTGAGAAGCAATTTTTTTTCACATGGATTTTAGTATACCATTAGGCGCATTCACACCGCAGTACTTTTCCCACAAAGGTTCATGAGAATTTAGTTCATGAGAACTCTTTGAACCTGGGGGAGGATTAGGCAAATGAAGCCGCTGACGTCACTTCTTCTTCTTCTTCTGCTTTGGGTTTACTGGCAGGCCGCAAACCACTTCACGGCGTATACTGCCGCCCAAAGTCCCCGGCCGGAAGTCCCCGGAGTTAGGGACTGGCTTCAGTAGAAGCTGCTGGGAGTCCCAGCAGCCTTCCGAGTAAATCGCCAGAACGCCGACACCTCCTCATCTCCACCGCTCCCATGTTTTATTTTGTGTTGCCATAAGTTAGTCTCTCTGCGTTTCTGCGCTGGGCTAATGCTAATAATGCTAATGCGAGGATAATAAAATGGCGGCTTCACAAAACTTTTTGGGAGTTTTACGGGGCGTGGTTTGCAATCCGCCCAGCCAATCAGAAATATAGCTCTTTTCTCACAAGAGAGCCGTACGAAAGTCCCTGCTCTCTAGCAGCTCTCTGCTCTCTAGCAGGGACTTTCGTGGGGGTAAAAAGGTTCTCATTAACTAATTTTAGTACCGGCTCTTTTTGGTGTGAACGCGATAAAAGAGGCTAACGTCCACGCTAGCTTCCACGCTAGCTGCTATATGTTTTGCATTGAGGTGATACTTGAGGCTTGATGTGCTGCGGTGATATGCGAATTCCTTTTTGCATAATTTGCACACAACCGTGCTCTTATCGACGCTTCCATCCGTCCGTTTTTTAAAACAACATTTCCCACTGTTGTTCACTGTGGTTTGTTGTTGTCTGAAGTCATGAACGTTAGTTGGTGCTCCAGTATAATCGGTACGCCTGAAACTCATCCAGTGAGAAACGTTCCGCTGTGCAAAAATAAGTGCGATTAAAATGCGTTAATTTTTTTAACGCGTTAATTTTTGTGTAATTAATTAATCTTAATTAACGCGTTAAAGTCCCGGCCCTAATTTTAACAGCAGCACAAGAGAAGCAAGCAAAATGTCTCAGAATGAAATATATTTTATTTGGAATGTTACTTTATTTGACACTTTAGGTAATCAAACATTTTTCAAATATAAAACTTCTACTTTAAAACTTCTTCGAATGAGTTGGAAAATAAAGTGTTAAGTTGATAATTGGGATTCCCCCGTGAAGCTTTGAAAGCTATTTTAGCATCACTGAACCTGTGTATGCACTTGAAGGTTCCATATCATACGTAAATCAATTGTACTTGTTCATGCCATATAAAGGTGTGACTTGTGTGTTAAACATTCAGTTCTCTCAGCTTTAATGAGCCCTGTTGGAAAAACACGATGTGCTCTCTGTGTTGTAAACAACATGAGAAGTGAAAAGCAGGTGCCAGGATTCAAGGAAATAAAACAACTTTTCCAGGAAGTGTCTCTTCTTACTTCCTCCTTTACACTTTTGCCCATTCTTTCTTCCTGCCAATACCTTTTTCACTGTGACTGCACCCGTGAGCTCAAAGTAGCAGTGAGGGAAATCCAGTATACAATCTAGATAGCTCTCACCGTCTAGAATTCACATCTCTTATTCCTCCCACCACCTCCTCCTCCCTCTCACCTCCCCTTCCTCTTCTTCTTCGTCCTTTGTGTCTTGGCATCTTCTCCCACCCAAAAAACTCAATTTGTCTTGTTGAATCTGGGAAAATCCCCCTTAAAGCCACAACGTAATTCTCTGAATAAGGTGAAGGTGCTCGTCTTTTTTCGCCCCTAGCAGGTCGAGATTGATGCGCCTCGTAAGTGGTCTCGCAGTGGTCTCGTTCTCTCCAGCTATAAACGCATCCATCAACCTTCCTCTCAATTATTAAGATGAGATAAACAGCCAGGGGGAGTCTAAGTGCTGGATCGCATGGTTGCTGCTGCTACAAGTGATTAAATAGCATTTAAGTCGAGGTTTGGGCTCCTCACTCATCTCCTCCCTTATATGTCGTTCTGACTGATGCTACATTTCACAGGAGAGGCCATCAGGTTGTTTGTGTGTCTTAGCATCGAGCCCAAACGTCATTCTATGTTGAAATACTGACGTGAGCTGAGCTGCGTGGTGATGAATTGCCGAGCAGATTGAGGCTGCAAGAGAAATAATGTAGTGCGCTGTCCGGCTCATTTCCTTTGACTTAAATCGTCCCGGGTAAAGTGTTCCCCTGCGATGGGAGAGACTGTGAATTCTGTTTCAGCGGCATGTTGAACTTTCTGACACCTACAAGGCTTCAGCAACACACAGCCTTTAGCTCGCTTGTCTTACAGTATGGCACAAAAATCAGTTACATAATTTGTTCTGTGGCTCTATAGAGCTATACGTTTAAAAAGAGGAACCCTAAAGACGTAAGGGTGCATTATGGGAATGGTAGGATGGATGCTGCTTTTTTGGAGGTTTACCAATGCACTAAAATCACGACATATGTGCTTCTGCTGCACCCATTTTAACCATTCCCTTTTAAAGCAGTCCCTATAGAGCAGAGGTGCCCAGTACGTCGACCGCGGGCGACCGGTCGCCCGCGGGGGCAATGCTGGTAGATCGCGAGTCATTCATAAAAAAAAAATCCAGTTCCGTTAAAATAGACAAAACAGGTTTTGATCCCTCCTCCCTTGGCCTCCCTACCACTTAATTCAGGAGTTTACTTGATTGACAGAAAAAGCGACCTATCGCTTTCCAGTCTGTTAACCCAGAATGCAAAGCGATACAAAATCAGTCAAGTCCCGGGAAAACTCAAATGAAGTTAAAGAGACTAACAAGAGACAAACAACAAAATGAGTGCGGGACCGAGCAAGAAGCTAAAGACATACCACTTCCACCCAGAATGGGAGGGAGAATATTTGTTTGTGATGTCACATTCAAAGGTTATTTGTCTTATTTGTAAAGCAAGCGTCGCTCTGCCAAAGAAAGGTAACGTGGAGAGGCATTATCGGAGTGTTCACAAAGCATATGACAGCGACTTCCCTCCGAGTAGCGAGTTGAGAAAGGTCATGTATTATTGCTACACAAATATTATCTCGCAATCTTAGTGTCGCCAACTCGTTTCTAACATGCAAAAAAACAAACAAATGCGTCTATGGTCGGTGTATTTTCGACCTTTCCAATCGAGACGAGATCTCTCTCTCCCCCGTCTGTGCGCGAGGGGGCGGGGCATTTTACACACACGCGGCTGCTCCATGCAGCAACACACGGCGGGGATGGCGGAGAGAAGCGCTCCAAGGTGTGGTTAAATGTTACCCGTCTTGAAGTGGACAATGCTCCTTGCCAAGAGTGTTTAGCATGTAAGGGCGGGAACACGAGCAATTTATCTAAACATCTATCAAAAGTGCACCACATTCAGACGGAGGAATGCACCGGGCTCGACTGTCTTTCTAGTAGCTCTGCAGCCCCATCCACGAGTAACGTTTCCACGTCAGGTCTTATTATGTATGCTAGCAGCACCACACGGAGTTAACTCAATGATACAAACATGGGTTAATGATTAGAGGAAACTGAGTTACTCTTTATTTTGTTAAAGTTTCAGCTATTCTGTTCACAGTTCTGTCATCAGATTATTTAATACGATTTGTTAAAACATTGTTGTTTCTTTTGATGCGAAATATTATTTATTTTATTTAAATAAAAAGCAATGTTAATTTTGTAAACAATTTGTTAATTTAATAATATGTATTTGTGAATCAAGTATTCATCTTTATTGTCTTCATTGTTAGTTTCCACATGCCTAAAACAACCTCAAGCTAAATCTAAAAGTTGATGGCTAAATAAGAGCGTTTGAGAAATTGTGCAAGGCATACAGTAATAGTCCGAATAGTCGATTAGTCGTTTCATTAATCGATAGATTAATCGATTATCAAATTAGTCGTTTGTTGCAGCCCTATTATCCCATGTATAAATAAAACGTGTTATTCAGCAACCCTTGCAATTTGGGATTTTATTTTTGGTTGGTAGACCTCGGTGAGCTGGTCATTTCAAAAGTAGCTCACCAGCCAAAAAAGTGTGGGCACCCCTGGTGTAGAGCAATACTAAATGGCTGGAGTAAACTGGAATAAATGCCATCTTGATAACCAATACTTTGACAAAAGAGAACACCATATATTCCTGATCAATGATGATCAGACTCCAAAGGTTTCTAGTCTGCAGTTGTTTTTATACAAATGTATAAGTAAACTTATGCAACACCTAACATCAGTGTATGCCTTACAATAGTTTGGCAGCATTATAAAGAGTTTATGATGTGTACGGTAAAAGTGCAAAACATAGACCTAACAAACAATTAGTGTGGAAAACAGTACAATAACAATTGTATTGACTCAACTGCTGCCAATAAGATTATTCTCTGGTTTCCTCACTGAGGTGAATAGAGGCAGTAAAAACATGTACTATGTAATCACTTTAACCGCAGCCTGAGTCCAAAAACATTGTAAATTTGGTATTGGTGGAATGCCAATACAGTTGCATTTTACTCTTCACTCGTACTGCGTTATGGTGTTTTTGTTCGTACACTGTAATGGTTTACTCATTATACTTTGAGTGAGTTTTGCATTTATTGGACATTTTTTGTGGTAAATCTTAAACATTGGCACTGATGTCGTCCTCGTCATAAATACAAAATACAGTATACTTAAACATTTGTAAAGAATACATATTTATATTTAAAAAGATTGATGAAAATGCTTAGTTGTTTCCTCTCATGCACCTACAGGTTTTTCTTTCAATTAAACACTGTTGTTGTTGTTGTTCTTTTATCTACTCATTTAGTTTGGTTTATTTACTTTGGCTCCTTAAAGCATGCACATGTGCCAAAATCAAGTGCAAACACACACACCGACACACTTGGTCTCTGTGTCTTTAGTAGGTGGTTTGCATTTGCTTCCTGTGGCCTGCTCACCATACATTGCACCGCAGCATTCCAACAGAACAATTTATGGATTTTATTAGATTCCTACGGATGTATGCTTTTAGCATTGTTGGCGATGTCTAGTACGAGGTTTGTTGAACACACACACACACACACACACACACACACACACACACACACACACACACACACACACACACACACACACACACACCACACACACACACACACACACACACACACACACACACACACACACACACACACACACACACACACACACACACACACACACACACACACACACACACACACACACCTCTCTCCTATAGAGAGCTATCACACACACACACTTCCATCTGCCTCTCCTATAGAGAGCTATCAAGGCCAGCAGCAGTCAGTCTAATTGGACTACAGTCCCCTCAGCTTTCTGCGGGGTAACCATATCTACTGCTCCACTGTCCCACCAGGAAATTCAGAGGGACAAGTCCCTTCCAAGCTCTGCCAGCAGGAATAACTGCTTTTTAACCACTTCTTTAAACATGTGAAACACGCACAAAACCACACATAATCCGTCCGCGTTCTGATAAGGGCTGCCATGTGTTGTTGCTGTTGACTAAAATCTTAGGATCTAGGGTCACCTTTCACAGGATCAACTTGTTTGGTTTCAGTCCCTAAGTCTGATAGAGCTTCACTTTTGTTCTTGTCTCTCTTCTCTACATCCTTCTTTTGGTTGATTTTGTCAGGTATCTTTTGGTTGGAATGTGATGATATAATAATATATAAATTAACTCTCTGCCCTGAGGGTCCTGGTACGGATGGGTTTTCCTTTTGACCTTGGGTCTCCATACATTTGTTCTCTAGTATTATTTGTCCTATTTTAAGGCGAGACACCCCAGGTGAATAGGGTAATTTTTTTAACTTAAAGGTATCAGCTAGTAATTTCTCCAGTTAATTACTTACAATAAGGCAATTGTCTTTTGTATTACAAGTTTTCTGAAATAGCATGTTTAAATATGCAAATTACCCATTATCTCATTAAATATGCACATATTTTAACACATTTCAGGAATCTAAATCTGAACTTTGGATATAGCCAGATTCAAAATTATTGTTTCATTTTGTAGTCATATTAGTATCTAAGGCTTTTACAGAAGGGATATTGGATATCTCTTTTTATCACTCCATAAATCTGAAAATACTGTCAACAGCCCTAAAATATCGATTTTCGCCATGTTTTTAGGTATACAATGTTGTATAATTCAGGCTATGAATTATATATGAACAAACCCTTCTGTAAAAGCCTTCATAATATTGATAGGAATATAACTGGAAGGTTTGGTGTATGTACGTGCTACTGAAGATGACATTTCGAACTCAGAGTAGGAGAAAAAACTCATTTTGAGAAAACGACCTTTAAAGATTGCAGTGAGGCGCTAGCTAAACCCTCCTGTTCTTTGGATGACAGCTTGCGCATCGACGCACTCCGTGAAGGTATTTCATGTTCAGGGTCATTTTTTTTTTTATAACCTTGCTTCGTGCAAGTGACAATTGTTGTCGTCTTCTCTGTGAACGTTTTTTTCTCCGTTCTTTTGGCATTTTGAGATTTCAATTTCTAGCTGAAAGCTAACCAGGAAGTGTTTTAGCACACCACGTGACGCATCTGAACGAATCACGTTGTCAGAAATTGACACCAGCCAATGAGATTTTGTTTCTTGGTTTAAGACCCCTTTGTGCTTTCACGATTGGTTGCTGATACAAAGGAAATGACCATATTTGGATCCGATGAGATTGTGCAGGAGAGACGGAGCTTTCCAGCGATACCTCTGTTGACATGGTGCACACAGCGGTCGCGGTACTTTATGTTACGTTAGAATCCTAACTTTTGGTGAATTTAGGAGAAATCTACAGACGCAAATAGACAAACTATAGTAAAATAAACACTTAAATGTGTATTTTGTACGTTTTCCTTCCAAAAGCCTGAAAGAAAACATGTTATGGAATCAAAATAGCACAACATCTCAAAATTGACCAGTACTTGAAAAACGATGTTTTTGCCTGCCGTGTCTCGCCTTAAGCATTATAGTTGCATTGCTCAATTGGACTAAATTGAACCAGTGTATGGATTTAAAATGTTCAATACATATTTTATTTAATATTATTAATAATTTAATGTGACTATTTAAGAGTAAGTGTTAAGGTATTGACATAGAACCAGATTGTTTATCTGATCCTCTGTCTCGAGCCAGTTAACTAGCGGGCCTTCTAGAGCAGTGCTTCTCAAACATTTTCTCAGCCAAGTACCCCCCTGACCGACCCCGAAAATGTTTGATCGAAAAAGCCTATACAAATAATTCCAATATAGTGATGTTCCCTCCGTGTGTGATTTATTAACTCCTTTACAACAAACTAAGGATATTTTCATTTTATGCATGAAAAAAGAAAAACAATTTCAAAGGAGTTTTTCAACTGAGGTAATATCTGTTTAACAAACCAATGAACAAAATGATATATTATGCAAAACTATAAAATACAATACACAAATTTGACATGTTTATGAGGTTCTAGGAATATTTTATATACAATTGTGTTTTCTATTTAACTTATTGTACTAAGATTATTTTTGTAATCATGCATGGTATTTTTTTAATTAACTTTTTTTTTTTTTTTTTAAATCCCACGTACCCCCTGCAGTACCCCAACGTACCCCTAGGGGTCCGCGTACCCCCATTTGAGAATCACTGTTCTAGAGTACCCTAGAACCGAGGGAAACTCTGAAAGAATACGCCCATTGGCTACAAATCAATATCTGATTGGTTGATCAAACTGTCAATCCAAACGTATGCTCTCATTCAGTGCAACGGCCAGGGCATTCGATCAAGGATGTAGAATACCTTGGTTGAAGGACAAGATCTGATTGGTTGCTTTATTTTCTAACACAAAACCACTGAAATGCGTAGTGCATGGTCCGAGAAGGACAAACAAATCAACGTAACACTGTAATAGCCCACAAAAATGGTGTTTTCTGTGCTGTTTTTCCCCGTGTTTTTGTGTTCTAACAACCACAAATCCACTGCAAATAGTCTGCTAAAGCTACCATAACTGTCTGGATCTATCGACTGTGTACCTATTACACTTACACATTCTCCGACGATCAGCTGTCACTGCTAGCTGACGATCGGCTGTCACTGCTAGCCGCCGTTCAGCCGCTAGCTCCTGCGTAGCTACCAGCCATCCTCGTCAACCTGGGATCTCTGGAGCTCCATTTCCTTCTCCACATCCCCAGTCTGTCCCCTCAACTCAGCTGCTACCCAGTTTCTTGTTAGCATTTCATTGCTAGCCACTGCTGGCTTCTCAATGTAGCTGCCGCCTAGCCCCTGCTTAGCAGCTCGTAGCTAGCCGCTGCTCCTCTGTGCTACTGACATGGCTCTCTGGAAATACTCCGCTCTGCAAATGTGGAATCTTGTGTGCCACAACACTCCTAACTGCCTCACTACAATACAATCACTTGGACTCCTTCGCCGTCCCCGCTATGTGCATAGGGCTGCACGTCGCAAGTTTGTCAACTCTGACCATGACATCCCCACCACACCAAGCCCCCAGGAAGTGCGCCGGAGTCTGATGAGAATATTCGTTGTGGCCAAATGGCGGTACTACACTTCCGTTTGGTTGCTGGGCCCGGAAACACTTTTTCCCATTGATTTACATTGGGAAAGAGTGGTCTGTAACTCGTTGGATAATTTTTTTTAAACTAAATAAACTACCCAGTATGAACAATTGTATAGCCCTTATTAAAAACATTCGTTCCTCAAGTTGTACAAATGTGCTAATAACGTTATTCTGAGAGTTATTTCCCTCTGCATTATGAACGCGCATCTAACCCACGGGACCGCGCCGCCCGGCACGTTCATGTGATGTGTTCAGTACTACATGAGTTGTACCTTTTACCCATGGATGCACAATAACAAGGGACCATATCGCCTTACTGCCAGCCCACGGAGCTGTAATAATGGATATATTGCACATGTTTGCTGTAATTCATCATTTGTAAAATATTATACTACATGGGCTGTATGATGTAAATCTTGTACCGTAAATGTTGTATTAAATAAAGTTAATATTACCGACGTAGATTAACGTTCCTGTAGCTTCTTATTGCACTTGCAATTGTTTTAGTTAGCCTACTTGTGGGCTACTTAACATGAATAATCACAGTTACTATCCTTTTACTCAATCACATTTAAAAAAGAAATAGGCTATTGTTATTTTAACTCCACCACAGTAATCCATCATCAGCTTTACTTTTTAGATAAAGTTTTAACTCACAATTGATCATAACAGGCTTCAACATATACATTGTTATATATTACCAAGTGGTTTAATGTACAACCCACACAAGTATCATGCTAAATGAAGCTCTGTTGCTCTGATATCACTAGATCCTGATGTCAGCGTAATATAAAAGTACATAACGATTGATGTGTAATTTAGCATAATTTACTAGCTAGCTGCTAACTGCCGCCTCGTTAATATAAATCCAGTACCATGCTGTCATGAACGCGCGGTGCTGTTACGTGTACGCAATTGCACATGCTTAATGTGAACAAGCCTTTTGGGCGGCGTGGTTAAAGTTGCGCATGCTCTATGAGTGCACATACGGGTACTTCTCAGGCATGCCGGGTAATCTGTGACGTTTCGCTCTCTCAAAAGTTGGGCCATTTTATCATCATGCGCCATTGAGCAACTCTCATAGGAATGAATGAGGCCCCGCCTCCCACGCTGTATCCAGTTCTTATTATACATCCATGCACCACACAGACAGACAGACGGTCCGTCGCACTTCGCCGACGTCATCAGAGCACACCCTACGTGCATAGCTGTAATCTGAGACCTCTCAGCTGTATCGACGTCATCAGCCCATTCACCCCCTCTGCCTCAACAACTACAAACAACAATGCAACATTCATGCTAAAGAATGTTCGATCACTGAACAAAAAAGCACCTCTGATCAATGACATTATCACTGATCATAAACTTCATTTCCTCTGCTTAACCGAAACATGGCAAACTGGACAGAATTTCCTATTACTCAACCAAGCCACACCTCCTGGCTATGTCTACCTCCAAAAGCCCCGCTCCACTGGTCGGGGCGGTGGGCTGGCTGTAATATACAGGGCAGACATCTCGATCAAAGAGCTTCCTGTACCCAACACCACCTCACTTGAATGTCTTGCCTTCACTCTATCTGGATCTGCACAGCTCCAGGCTGTTCTTATATATCGCCCCCCCAAAGCCTCAGCCTCTGCCATCTTCCTGTCGGAACTATCTGAGCTACTCACCTCAATCTGCTCCATGTCCCAATCTACGCTCCTTCTTGGAGACTTTAACATTCATGTGGACTCACCCTGTTGCACATTTGCCTCTGACTTCCTGGCACTTCTGGACTGCTTCAATTTTGAACAGCATGTCCATGATCCCACCCATGCCAAAGGCCACACCCTGGATTTGGTATGTACCACTGGCACAACTGCATCCCACCTGCAGTGCCTCAACCTGGCTGTCTCCGACCATCATGCCATCCTGTTCACTGTGCCTATCGCCCCTCCCCAGACAGCTTGTACTGCGGACAATTACCTACAGGAGCTTAAAATCAGTGAGCGCACCAGCCATAACCAGCCTCATAGCTAGCCACCTGACCTCCGATCCCCCTGACACCTCGGTTGACGGACTGGTAGCCCAGTACAACACTGCTCTTTCCCTGAGTCTCGACTCACTTGCCCCCCTCATTACTCGCACTGTCTCCTTCACCCACTCAGCCCCCTGGTTCACCACCAGTCTCCATGCCATGAAAGCCTCTGGCCGCCAACTGGAGCGGCTCCACAAAAAATCTGGCCTCACCGTCCATCTGGAGGCGTATAGAGAGCATGTCAAATCTTACAAGGACGCCCTCTCAAAAGCTAAGGCATACTACTACTCCTCACTCATCGGTAACCAGCAACACTACCCCCGTATGCTCTTCTCCACCATAAACCGCCTACTCCGCCCAATTGACCCCCCCAACCCAGCAGACGCCCCCGAGCTTTGCACCAGGTTCCTTGACTTCTTTGAGGACAAAGTCAACTCCATCCACCAGGAACTCCAGGCCTCTGCCCAATCCCATCCACATGCCACACCACCTCCAGTCACTGTTCGCTCAACTCAACACCTGCCTCAATGTTGTCTCTCCTCCTTTGCACCAGTGGATGCCACACAGGTTACCAAACTTGTCTCAAAAGCTAAGGCTACAACCTGCTCCCTCGACCCCATGCCCTCTGCCCTGGTCAAAACTTGCCTACCCATCCTCTGCTCCACCATTGTTAAAATGATCAACTCCTCCCTGGAATCAGGCAAGGTTCCTGCCGTCCTCAAGATAGCAGCTGTCACCCCGATCGTCAAAAAACCTGGTCTCGACCCCGAGGACCCCAGCAACTTCCGGCCGATCTCCAACCTTCCTTTTCTTAGCAAGATCATGGAAAGAGCAGTTGCTGCCCAACTCCACCATCATATGTCCGACCATGAGCTCTACGAACCCTTCCAATCAGGCTTCAGATCCAACCACAGCACAGAGACGGCCCTTATTAAAATAACCAATGACCTCCTCATAGCCGCCGATTCAGGCCTCGTCAGCATCCTTATCCTCCTGAACATCTCTGCCGCATTCGACAGTCTCCCACACTATCCTACTCAACCGCCTATCCGTCTACCTTGGCCTCTCTGGTACAGCCCTCTCCTGGTTCCATTCCTACCTCTCCAACAGGCAACAGTTTGTGACCATCGGAAAATCTAGCTCTCCCCCAGCCCCTGTCAACCAAGGTGTGCCGCAAGGTTCGGTGCTCGGCCCCCTTCTATTCAACATCTACATGCTACCCCTCGGTGAAATCATCCGCCGACATGGTCTCAACTTCCACTCCTATGCCGACGACATCCAACTCTACATCAGTACCAATCCATCATCCCAGCTACCCCCACTGTCACTTGTCAACTGCCTCCGTGATATCCAAGCCTGGATGTCAAAAAATCTACTTAAACTCAACAATAACAAAACAGAGCTCATGGTTGTGGCCCCAAAAACACTGCTCCGGAAGGTTGGAGATCTGCTCCTCACCATCGATGGCGGCTCCATCCACCCTTCCCCTGAGGTTCGCAGCCTGGGCGTCACTCTGGACTCTAGCCTCACCTTCAACTCCCACATCAGGTCTACTGTCAAAACTGCTTTCTTTCACCTACGAAACATCTCCAGACTCCGGCCCTCTCTCCCCGACCCCGTTGCAGAAACATTAATTCATACCTTCATCTCCTCTCGTCTGGACTACTGCAATGGAGTTCTGTTCGGGGTCACCAGCAAATCCCTGGACAGGCTCCAGTACGTCCAGAACTCTGCAGCCAGGCTCCTCACCCACACTAAGCCCTGCCAACACATCACCCCTACCCTCATCCACCTTCACTGGCTCCCGGTCAAGTCACGCATCCAGTACAAACTCCTCCTGCTAACTTACAAATCTCTCCACTCCCTAGCCCCTCCATACATCTCTGACCTCCTTCAGCCCTACACCCCCTCTCGTCACCTGCGGTCCTCTGACAAAGGGCTGCTCTCCATCCAGCGCTCCAAGCTGAAAACATTTGGCAACAGAGCCATCAGTGTCGCAGCCCCCACCCTCTGGAATTCTCTCCCCTCTGCAATCAGGAATGCAGACACTCTGGACACCTTCAAAAAACACCTCAAACACCATCTGTTCACTCAGGCCTTTGGCCTCAACTAATATACAGTACTCAGCAACCTGTTCCTGTTTTGTTTTCTTCAGCCTATGTATCTGTATGATTATTATTACTTTTTGTTTTGTTACTTCCCATTGTAAAGCGTCCTTGGGTTTCGTGAAAGGCGCTATATAAATTGAAATTATTATTATTATTAGGGATGTCCCGATCACCTTTTTTTGCTCCCGATCCGATTCCGATCATTTGATTTTGACAATCTGCCGATACTAATTTTTCCCGATCCGATCTTTATGCAATGCATTAAGAGAAAAAAAAGGTAACAGATAACGGCTGGTCATCCAACGCGATGAATTCAGCTATCTTGGCTGTTATTTTGTTTTCACTGTTCTGGGGCAGTTTCTCTTTCCTTTTAAAAGTCTCTGAAAGTGTCGGTTGTTTCAGTGCTGTTACCTGAGTGGCCGCTGTGTACTCTTCATGTTGTTGTTGGTGTTTGTTTCTCAGTTGGCGTATTAGATTGGTCGTGTTGAACATAGCTCTGTTCTTTCCACCACGCGGAACCTCCGTCTTGCAAACATTGCATCTGGCTGTTACACTGCCTTCGCTTTCAATTTTATAATACTTCCAAACTCCTGACATTTTCTCTGTCCCGACTCCCGAGCTCCCGAGTCACCAGCTGAACGTAGCCTCTCGTTAGCTTACTGCTACTATTAGACACTGCGCCCACTCTGTTGCCAGGTTTGAGAGAAATAAGCAACCAGGTCTGAAAACAAGCCCAAAATAAGCAACATATACATGATGTTGTGTAATTTTAAACCAAAATGAAGGCCTCAGGATGACTTTAAGATGTGAACATGGTCATTTTTGTTTTGTAACATTAAATAAAATAATAAAAAGATTTAATAAGAATAAAAAAATAAATAATTCCAGATCCCCGATTTTTTTCTCCCGATTCCGATCTTTTGAAAATCACGTGATCGGCTCCGATCCCCGATCATGTGATCGGATCGGGACATCTCTAATTATTATTATTATTAATATTACAGATCGACAACACAGATACGATTCTCATTTATTCATTTTATATACATTTTATTTATATAGTTAAATCGATTTTTTGTTTGTTTTATCTGAGTGTTCCAGGGTATTCTCTGAATACCTTGAAGGCCCTGACGGTTCACCACTGATGCACACACATACACACCCACACAAACACCCATACAACACACACTTCCTAATTGACTGCCACTGTGTGCAACCTGTCTTAAGAAAATGATGCACCAACAAAGTGGTCCCAGTGACTGAGGTACATGTGAGAGAATATCTGCATGTGTTGCGTTTTACCTTATGGACATGGATGAGTAAATCACTTTAGTTCCACAACAAAAACAGGCGTAAATCATTCTAAGTGGCATGGAAGTCAAAAGGTTATTCAAGGTAACATGTGCCAGAAATGAGGTTCAATTGTTAACATAGGTTCAGGAGCATGGCCATGCCTAAAACTCCGCCTCGAACCACGGCCACCCCTATTTATATCCGGCAAAACCTCCGGCCACTGCTTGTCTCCATCCTTTCAACCCACCCTCCCTCTCCCTTCTACCCATACAGTTCCCCTTCCGACTCACACCGAGCGATACATCCATCCATCCCTTCTTCCCTCCCTCCCCTCAACATCCCTTCATCCCTCATCCCTCCATCCCTCATCCCTTCATCCCAACATCCTCTGCCCGTCACCATTTATATTTAAACTGTGCATATTTATATACTGTGTATACTAACATTTTAATTCCAGGTATCGTCTGGGGGCCCGTAATCAGCCCACGCAGATAATGCCGGAGACGGAACCCCCACTCTGAGTCTCCCACTGCACGGACCACAGCTCGTCCTTCCAGATCATCCCTTCACCCCCCTCATATCATTCACATGTTACTTCAATAAACTTACAAACATCACACTGTTTTGGCTTGGTTCCTGCTAGTGAAAGATAGGGGGACAGTTGTATGGAGATATTTATTCTGCTTTAAACATGTCCTGGAGAGAAGAAATACAGACTGTCTTTATTTCCTTACCATTTATACAGCAATGAGTCCTCCTCCTTGGCATGTTCATATTCCCAGTGTCATGTCAAAGAGGAGGCTCAAGCATGGCAACATTGTTGAGTGTTTGTTCAGAGCCAACTGGGCCGTCACCCTGTTAAACCACAATCACTGACACATGTAGAGGTTTTAAAGACATTAACCTCAGTGTGTAGGCCTGAAAACCACTTCCTCTGTCAGAGTTATGCCCCTCAGCTGTGCTCCTCCAGGATAGGTACACTCTGCATTGGATAACTGCACTTTTGCAACCCTGATAATCTGGAACTTTTTACAGTAAATGGTCTTAGTCATCTGCTTCTTCCTTACAATCAGCACACACTCTGATAAGACATAACTATTGCCAGGCTTACTCGTCATTCTAACAGGAAATGGTTGGAATGGAGCCACTTTGAGTTTCTAATCATTCGATGGTGCAACATGAAGATGGGGTTGTCTCGGTGGGCAGGACATATTGTATTCAGTCTGCAACACTTCCTCACAGGGTAAACCTCTTCTCTCAGACATTATATCAGTTTAGGTTTGTTTGACAGAGCAATCGCAGCTCATTGTACAGCCAGCCTCAAAGGATTGTATACAATGGACTTGTAAGAGAAACGGAGTGTGTGAGCTTTCCTTTTTTTGAATGTGGATCTTTCTGCACACATGTTGCAGACTCAGGTTGCTCCAGTCAAACTTTGTGTCTCTTTTTTCTCTGTCAGTCCTCCAATTGGTCACAAGAAGGTTTTACCACCACAGAATAGATTACAGAGAACAATGGATTCCAGCAAAGGACAAAGGAGTGTAACCCTGACAAGACATCATAAGATGTGAAACAACAAAGAAGCTTGGGAAGAACCACATGTTGATAAACAAGCATTCTTTTGTCGAATAAGAATTAACATCAGGTTGTTTTGAAAGCACCACAGTGAAACATATTTCCATATTGTCGTGTAAAAATCCACTATAATCTGTTTATTGTGGGTTTTCTGTAAACCATGGCAAGTTTCTTCTCAAAGTATGTTAGTCACACTATGTTGTCACATTACAGTTTCTGTCATGGAAGCAGGGCATTGGGGTCACGATTCAAGGATTAACATTTTTTTTTAATACATTTTTAACCCTTACTTCACCATGGTGGTTTTGTTTAGAACAGATGTACAATTCCACAAAGCTACAATACTGACAAGTGCATTTTCCCAGCCCAAAGCGATCAAAATGAACTTTCTTGATTTTGGTTTTCATAGCAACAGTTTTAAAGTATCCTTCAAAAACAAATGCACAATGTCAAACGGATTCTATCAATCACAGAAAATCACATAGGGCATCCTCATTATTCCTGCCCTCAAGTGAACGTGTGAAGTGAATCATCAGTCAAATGTTTAGACAGACATCATTCTCTTGACATGGCTTAAATTATTGAATTGAATTAATAAACACATTATTTTACAGTATATTCAGGACTCATTAAGCCCTGGAATAAGGAGATGAGAAGTGATGATTGAGACAGGCTAATTGATGTTAAGCAGGAAACTGTTTAACTATGTTATAACTTCCATATAATGTGCCAGAATCCCATACATACTTTGTTTATCTTTGTGGGGAAAAATTCCTGGGGCTTTCCCTGGCTTTCATAATTCAAGCAGTGCTGACAGATTTTTTGGATTTGTATAAATTCCTCTAAAACATTTTTTTCCCTCTCATTTGTCTTGTTACTGAATATTCTTTGTGTACACATTTATCCACTGCATCGGATAAATTGACTTCTCTAAAATTTGACGTGACATTTGATCCTGTGTGTTTCAGAAATCCATAAAAACTCAAATTCCCTTCAAATCAGCAGCCATAAATCCATACATGGAGAATACTGATTTTTTTGTCAGCTTCACCCCCTTAAAAAAAACACCAATACAGTAAGAGTATTTGTGAATGAAAGTGTTTTGTTTGCTTTGTCGGGAATGTTAAATAGCTCTTAGAGATTGTAAGGAACAAAGAAAGATTTGAAAAACATGGGAACTATATCTAATATGTTATTTCACCTTGAATGCGAAACAGCGTCTAATTTGATATATCTGGCTTCAATCATGGATAATTCAAGCAAACACAAATGGTTTCATTTCCTAACATTCAAGATAAACAGCTCTTTGGTGTGGAAGGTCAGCCAACAAACTATTTTTTTTTTTTTAACCTTGGTTGGTTGTTTTTCACTCAGCTTGAGTTCTGTGCTTTTGTGTATTGGCATAAACTTATTTTTGCGTTTTCTTAATAAATTATAAACAGTTGCATTCTAATCAATATCATTTAAGTCTCTGATAAAACAGAGCAGCTAAACGCATTCCAGAGCTGCTATGTCTGCCTTTATACCACATGAGACGTTTCATTTTGAATAAATATTAAGCGATTTGTATCTCGAGCGCTGTACATGTGGTGTACTGTTGCGGTGTAAAATACATTTGTCCCTAACAGTATACCACATCTTCTTCCCCTCTCTGTATTCGCATGCAACTGCAGAGGACAAAACAGTAGTTTATCTACACTCAGAAACGATAGTTACGGCTGTAACTACAGTTCTATGAGTCCCGGATGACCGCCAGAGGCGGTGCTTTAAGCACTGGATATGTCCATCGCGCGTATGCGCAGCTCGAGTACCAATAACAAATTCACCTGTAACCCACGTGACACCGGCTATATCAGCCGGTGTCGTCAGAGGATCTGTTCCCAGAATCTTCTCGCGAGCAAACAAGAATTCTGAGTGACAGGGAACTCTGGCGGTCATCCGGGACTCATAGAACCGTAGTTACAGCCGTAACTATCGTTCTATTTTGTCCCTACTGACCGTCAGAGGCGGTGCTTTAAGCACTGGATGACTTATATCAACAATGTTATGAAGAATCCAAGCCCTTGCTCACCACTGGAAGCAGCGGAGCTCGGCAAAAGGACCACGCCCAAAGAACGGGGAGTGGCGACATTGACCTGATGACAACTGGAGAATGTGCCAGAAGACGCCCACGACGCCGCGGCGCAGATGGTCTCCAGGGGCACCACCCTCAGGGCAGCCCAAGATGTTAAGATGCTCCTTGTAGAGTGGCATCTCAGCCCGATGGCAGGGGGCGGCCACTGGCCTGTGAGATGGTATCGACAACCCAATGGGGCAGTCACTGGTTAGAGGGCATAACCTCCTTTAGTGCCGCCAGGGCAAAATCAAGAGTTGCTCCTACTGCCGTATACAGGCAGTAGCCTTGATATACACCCTTTGGGCACCCCCAGGGCACAGCAACTTCGATGTGCCGTACTCCTGAATGTCAAAGCGTGCCAGCTGGGCAGGCTGATTGAAGTGGGTTTGTGGAAGGACCCCGGGCAGGAATGCCACATTTGCCCAAAGGGCAACGCCTGAGAGTCCCACCTCGGGCATGTATTGTTTATGGAGAGGACATGCAACTCCCCGACTCGCTTCCCTGAGGCTATGGCAAACAGAAATGCTGCCTTCGTGGGCAGCCACCTACGCCCAACCTGGGCCAGGGGCTCGAAGGGAGGAGATGATGGGGCATCCAGCAGCAGGGGCAGGTCCCAAGCCGGAGCCCTCGGGGTGCTAGGGGGAACCTGCCGTAAAGCCCCTCTCATAAAGAGGGACACCGACCTGTGGCACCCCGCCGTGGCGCCGTCAACCCGAAGATGTCAGGCAGAAATAGCAGCCACATAAATTCAGAGTGGAGTGAGAACGTCCACTATCTAGAAGGGTCTGTTGTCTAAGCAACAACGTACATGCTGTCCCCAAGGAACACGCACATTCTTGCCCCCCAGTTGGGGTAGAAAGTGCGTGAGTGCAAGCTGCACAGCCCGAAGCTCTAGCACGTTGACCTGGCGCACACTCTCCTGGGCAGACCGCTGACCCTGAACGGTCCTGCCCTGCCGCACTGCACCCCACCCTGAGAGACATGCACCTATGGTGATGGTCTCCTGGCGGGATGGGATGGCGCCCATGGGCACGCCCATTAGGAGATAGGCCCCTCCAGTGTGACAGAGAGTGGAGGCAATGCTGCGACACCCTGACTTCCCTGTGCCTGTGCCACTTGGCGTCCAAGTGAAGGCTGTTCAGCCACATCTGCATGGGGCGCAACGACAGCGGGCCTAAGGGCCCAGCGGCCGAGGCAGCTGCCAGTCTGCCCAAGGGCCGGAGGAACTGAATATAAGGCACCATCTTGCCCGGCCCACGTGGAAGTAGGCATCCCTCAAGTCCACGGTTGAGAACCACTCCACCTGTGCATATGCAGTGGTCAGCATATAGAATGGCAGCACCTTCAGGAATCTGTTGATTCCTCTGAGGTCCAAGATCGGGCGAAATCCGCCGACTTTCTTGCTCACGAGAAAGTACGCCGAGTAGAACCTCCTGGGCTAAGCAGAGAGTCTTATTGGCTTGATTGCGTCCTTGGACAGAAGGACGGACAACTCTTGGGCCAGAGCTAGGGCCTCTGCCAAATGGCTGACAACTGTCAATTAGACCCAGCCGAAGGCTAGGGGCCGGAGCTGCGGTCCGTACCCCTGGGTTAAGGTGAAAACCACCCAAGGGCCGGAAGTACAGACCGCCCAGTAACTGAGCTGCTGCTGGGAAAGCAGCCGACGACCGCCCCCGGGATTTCAGGGCCCAGCCCCCCCGGTCCCTGGAGCCTCTTGGGGGGCGCCGGTAAGGCTCTGGGGCACGGGGCCGCCTGGAAGGCGGGCGCCCTGGGGCACGAAAGTCATTGGGAGACGGTTGAGTGGGCCGCTAAGACCTCTGCAGACCACCCCAGTAATCCGGCGGCTGAGTGCGGCTGCTAGAGCGGCCCCTGGGCCTGCTGGGAGTGGGCACAAGTCTGCGAAGACCCGAGAGCTGCTGCCTGGTCTGCCTAGCTTGGGCAGCACGCTCCAGTGCCTCCAGGGCAGCTGACCTAAACAGCTCCCCTGGCTCGACTGGTACGCTACGGAGGACTCTCCTACATGCCTCCGTTAGTGGTGACTGGGCCAGCCAAAGCTGGCGAGGAGTCTGTACCAGCGTCAAGGCGTCAGCCGAAGGAGGTGCGCCAGCTGAAGGAGGTGCGCCAGCCGAAGAAGGGGCGTCAACCGAAGGGGGGGGGGGGGGGGGGGACAGGCGGCCCGCTAGCAGCCCCTACACCGGGCTCAGGCTGAAGGCCAAGAGGCGACTTCATCATGCCCCTATCGGCAGCTAGCCGATCCACTTTAGAGGACAGCCTGTTTCTAGTCCTTCTATTGGGGAGAGCACACATAGCCATCGCTCCCTCAAGTCGCCGGGAACGGCCGAATTGATCTGGAGGAGGATGTGACAAGGAGAGGTGTCTGTTGGCTGCTGCCAGACTTTCCACCTCAGTGATTCTAGCCACTCTGAGCGCCCGAGGCATGCAGCTACAGCTCATGCAGGCGTTTTTCGTGAGAACCTCCCTCAGATGCTCGAATTTCGTCCCCACTGACCGCCAGAGGCGGCCGAGGCAGGAGGGGCAGCGGTCATGGCCGTGCTCGGGCTCAAGAGAAGCCATACAGGCGCTATATGAATGAGCCATTCTGTAGGTAGCCAGATGCAGCGTAGCCGGGAGCGGGTGCGGGAACACAGCCTTCACCAGCTACCGGCTTAATGGAAAGAGTAGAGCGTTGCTGCTACTCGCCGAACAGAAAGAGTGATGTAATTACACCCACGTTACCGGCAGAGGGAGCGGGAGCGAGAGCACTGCCTTCACCTGGCTGGATTAATAAACACGGCAGTTCAGCGTCTACCAGGAGCGGGGGCGAGAACACTGCCGGCTGAGTTAGAGACGAATGCTAGATGCAGCATAACCGGGAGCGGGTGCGGGAACACAGCCTTCACCAGCTACCTGCTTAACAGAAAAACAGGGCAGTTCCGCGTCCACCAGGAGCGGGGGCGAGAACACTACCTTCACTGGTTGAGTTAGAGACGAATGCCAGATGCAGCATAACCAGGAGCGGGTGCGGGAACACAGCCTTCACCAGCTATCTGCTTAACGGAAAGACAAGGCAGTTCAGCGCCTACCAGGAGTGGGGGCGAGAACACTGCCTTCACTGGTTGAGTTAGAGACGAATGCCAGATGCAGCGTAACCGGGAGCGGGTGCGGGAATACAGCCTTCACCAGATACCTGCTTAACGGAGAAACAAGGCAGTTCCGCGTCTACCAGGAGCGGGGGCGAGAACACTGCCTTCACTGGTTGAGTTAGAGACGAATGCCAGATGCAGCGTAAACGGGAGCGGGTGCGGGAACACAGCCTTTACCAGATACCTGCTTAAGAGAAAAACAAGGCAGTTCAGCATCTACCAGGAGCGGGGGCGAGAACACTGCCTTCACTGGTTGAGTTAGAGACGAATGCCAGATGCAGCGTAACCGGGAGCGGGTGCGGGAACACAGCCTTCACCGGCTACCTGCTTAACGGAAAAGTGAGGCAGTTTGGCGTCTACCAGGAGCGGGGGCGAGAACACTGCCTTCACTGGTTGAGTTAGAGACGAATGCCAGATGCAGCGTAACCGGGAGCGGGTGCGGGAACACAGCCTTCACCGGCTACCTGCTTAACGGAAAAACGAGGCAGTTTGGCGTCTACCAGGAGCGGGGGCGAGAACTGCCTTCACTGGTTGAGTTAGAGACGAATGCCAGATGCAGCGTAACCGGGAGAAGGTGCGGAAACACAGCCTTCACCAGCTACGGGAAGAGTAGAGCGGTGCTACTACTCGCCGAACAGAAAAAGGGATGTTGCTACATCCGCATTACCGGCAGAGGGGGAGCACTGCCTTCACCTAGCTGGGTAAAATAAAGAAGCTTAACAGTACACGCAAGACGTTAGCCGAGCGGCTGCTGCTAACGATCAAGCGAGATCAAGTCAAATAACACACATGTTTAAGACCAGATAACTAGCTTCTAAAGAAGAGAACAGCACAGAGCCGTAGTTACAGCAGTAACCATGGCCAGAGCTTACACAGCATAGAGCCGTAGTTACAGCAGTAACTATGGCCAGTACTTACACGGCTTAGAACCATAGTTACAGTCGTAACTATGGCCAGAGCTTACACAGCATAGAGCCGTAGTTACAGTAGTAACTCTGGCCAGTACTTGCACGGCTTGGAACCGTAGTTACAGTAGTAACTATGGCCAGTACTTACATAACTTAGAACCGTAGTTACAGTAGTAACTATGGCCAGTACTTACACAGCATAGAGCCGTAGTTACGGTATTGGCTAGGGCCAGTAGTTGCACGGCTTGGAACCATAGTTACAGTAGTAACTATGGCCAGTACTTACGGCTTAGAACCGTAGTTACAGTAGTAACTATGGCCAGTACTTACACAGCATAGAGCCGTAGTTACGGTATTGGCTAGGGCCAGTACTTGCACGGCTTGGAACCATAGTTACAGTAGTAACTATGGCCAGTACTTACGGCTTAGAACCCTAGTTACAGTAGTAACTATGGCCAGTACTTACACGGCATAGAGCCGTAGTTACGGTATTGACCATGGCCAGTACTTATACGGCTTAGAACCTTAGTTACAATAGTAACTATGGCCAGTACTTACACCGCCTAGAGCCGTAGTTACGGTATTGGCTAGGGCCAGTAGTTGCACGGCTTGGAACCATAGTTACAGTAGTAACTATGGCCAGTACTTACGGCTTAGAACCGTAGTTACAGTAGTAACTATGGCCAGTACTTACACAGCATAGAGCCGTAGTTACGGTATTGGCTAGGGCCAGTACTTGCACGGCTTGGAACCATAGTTACAGTAGTAACTATGGCCAGTACTTACGGCTTAGAACCCTAGTTACAGTAGTAACTATGGCCAGTACTTACACGGCATAGAGCCGTAGTTACGGTATTGACCATGGCCAGTACTTATACGGCTTAGAACCTTAGTTACAATAGTAACTATGGCCAGTACTTACACCGCCTAGAGCCGTAGTTACGGTATTGACTATGGCCAGTACTTACCCAGCTTGGAACCATAGTTACGGCAGTAACTGTGGCCGGTGCCTAAAAGTGTCAGCCAAACGGCTGCCCACTAGATAATATAATATTGGGAGGATGAAATCCTCTTTAATGGCCACACATGCAGAGCACACAGCAAACACAGTGAAGATTGTTCTCTGCATATCGTCCTAGTGCTAGGAGTCTAGTACTAGGAGCAGTAAATACAACGATATAGCGCTACTGCAACCATACCATGCGTTTACCGGGAGCGGGAGCGAGAGCACTGCCCTCACCAGCTGAGTTACATAATGAAGCTTAACAGTACATACAAGGTGTTAGCCAAGCGGCTGCTGCTAACAATCAAGCAACCAAGTCAGAACACAATGTTAAGACCAGATAATTAGCTTCTAAGAAAGAGAACAGTCCGCATAGAACCGTAGGCCATGGTTACAGTAGTAACCGCACATGCAGAGCACACAGCACCCGCAGTGAAGATGTTCTCTGCATATCATCCTAGTGCTAGGAGTCTAGTACTAGGAGCAGTAATACAACGATCTAGCGCTACTGCAATCAAACCCTATGTTACCGGGAGCGGGAGCACTGCCCTCACCGGCTGAGTTAAATAATTAAGCTTAACAGCAAGGTGTTAGCCAAGCGGCTGCTGCTAACAATCAAGCGACCAAGTCAGAACACAAATGTTAAGACCAGATAATAGCTTCTAAGAACTAGAAAGTACTTACCTTACGGTAGGTCCACACAGCAGCTTTTCAAAAATCTTGAAAATCTTGGAGCTGGGCGTGTCTGAAAGCTTGGGGATTTTTTGCGAGCAACGCGACCAACAACCAATCACATGAATCTCCCGCCCCCGACATACAAAGCAAAAAACCCCGGGGATTTTATGCAAGCAATATATATATATATAAACTCCCCAAACAGGCAAAAACCTACCAGTTTCACCCACTGTCTCTGCCACCTCCCTCCATGCCTGGTTCCTCCGGTTTGTATCCCGTTAATAGTTATGGTCGTAAAGAACCGGGTGATTTGCTACCGTAATTTCTCGTTTGGAATATGAGGAAATGAACTGCGGTCTGGTTCTCCCTGCTTACACGCGGTTTGATTGGCTAGCGCTTCTACTGTCAGATTTGCATAAACGGGATTTGATTGGCTGACGCTTCCAGCTCAGCTTCAAAAGTAGAACATTGCTCAACTTTTGAATCCTGAAAATCCTGGAAATCTTCGCTTCGCTCCCCCACAATCAGGGTTGGGTTGTAACGGAATACATGTAACGGCGTTACGTAATCAGAATACAAAATCAAGTAACTGTATTCAGCTCGCGTTACATTTGAAAAACGAGTAATCTGATTACAGTCACTTTCGTAAACCTGAAGTGAATACATTTTGGATTACTTATTGGAATTATTGGTGGAAAGATTTCCTCACAACGTTTAATATTCATTACTAAAGGTACAGCCGAATCATCACAGCGCACAAACACTTTTACCGCCGCAGATGGACCAAAAAAGGGAGTGTTTGAAAAAAAAGTGGCGGGTCCGCTCAGTGGAACAATAACGAAACATGGAGGAACAAAAGTCTGCGTTTAAGTCGTGTGTGTGTAGAGGTGTGTGTGGTTAAAACACATCAGCCTGCGGTCGCCCTTTAGCCTTTCTAATGATTCTGAAGATAAACACAGCGAAGGCGGTGCGTGAAAGGCGGTGCGTGAAAGGCGGTGCGTGAAAGGCACTGCGCGCTCGTCTTCTCAGAGGCTGCCTCCTGGTGCTGCAGAGATTTCATGAAGTGAAGGAGGTTTTCCTTCTATAAAACAGCTGCGGGCAGCAGATACTGTGAGTGTCACGGACATGAATACATAGATCAAGGCAGACTGGTGCACACACTCCTGTTTTGCCAATCCGGTGCTTAAACAAATATAGCTCTACAACCCTGGCCGAAATGTCCTTAAAATGAAGTCCGAGTTCGACATTTTAATTAATGTCCTGCCAACACTGGCAGGATAGAAGGCGACACACCCGTTCTAAGCCGTGTCCCTCACTCCTCACATCCCAAGCTGCATCCCCGAAAAGTTTATTATGTTGTTACATCGTTTCAGATGTTATGTTTCAGTTGTGCTCTTGATAAGCCATTAAAACAGTAAAAACACGTTCAGTTTCCTTTTGCTTTTTGTGTCTCCTGTTCACCAAAACATACCCATCTGTGATGGAAAAATAAAGTAGGCCTAATCCAAAAGTAATCTAAAAGTAATCTGATTACGTTAATTTTTTAAGACACGTAACTGTAACTGTATTCGGATTACTTTCAGAGCCATGTATTCAGTAATCAGTAACTGATTACATTTACAAAGTAACCCTCCCAACCCTGCCCACAATGCAGTTCGGCGAAAAGCGAGGCAAAGTGACGTCATCCCCATTCAAAGTCAATGGGCAGAGAAGCGTTGGAAGCGTTGGAAGATTTGTTTAAAGCTGCTGTGTGGACGTACTTTTACGGCCCCTACACACGGCGGCGTGCGTTGCCGCTTGGCGGTGGGCGTGTCTTGAGCTTGGGAAGTCAACCCGAGCAACGCGACCAACAACCAATCACATGAATGTCCCGCCCCGGACATATAAAGCAAAGCATTCATGCTACATCCATGCTGGCTAAATATACTGTCTATGCTTGCTAGCTGTCCATTCAAACGAAGTACACTGGCTATAAACTCCGCAAACAGGCGAAAACCTACCAGTTTCACCCACTGTCTCTGCCACCTCCCCCCATGCCTGGCTCCTCCGGTTTGTATCCCTGTATGTAAAGAGGGACTGGTCATATAGTAGCCTACCGGGTGATTCCCTACCGCCACGATAATTTCTCCTCCATTTTTTGACATATGGGAAATAACTGCGGTCTGGCTCTCCCAACATACACGTGGTTTGATTGGCTAGCGCTTGTACTGTCAGATTTGCATACGCGGGATTTGATTGGCTGACGCCTCCGTCGAGGCGGCAAAAGTAGAACATTGCTCTACTTTTGCAGCGAGCACCGCGAGAGAAGCTACGCTTTGCTCCCACAATGCAGTTCGGCGAATCGTGACGTCACCCCATTCAAAGTGAATGGGCAGAAGCGTTGAAGCGGCAACGCACGCCGCCGTGTGTAGGGGCCGTTACTCTCTGCATCTAAATGAAAAACGGGTTTAAAATATGACACTCTGGGCTTTCCATACTAAATTGAATGAGGGACACAGCCAAAGCTGGGACTCAAATGCTAATGATAGCTCGGGCACAACGCCACAAGCAGAACTTTCAAAAGAGCATATTGGGCAACTTTATGGGAGAGGAAGCGGGAACACTGTCGTCACCAGAAAGTCTAACCAAACAAAAAACAAGACGGCAATCAGGACAACTTGGCTGGGAGAGGGTGCAGGGACACAGCCATCATCAGCAACAAGCTGACACAAACCTGTCTGTCGAGGCTCTGCACAGCGCACAGCCGGCCTCAGCTCCTGGAGGACACGTTAACGACCCGTAGCTCCGACTGTCAGTCGCGAAGCTGCACGCGGCCAGCTGCTTGCAGAGCAATCCCTCAGATCAAATGTTCAAACCTGAACGCTGTAGGCTACAAAAATGTAGCCACGGTACTCTCGCGCAGCGAGAAGATGAAAGGAACAGATCCTCTGACGACACCAGCTGATATAGCCGGTGTCACGTGGGTCACAGGTGACTTTGTTGTTATTGGTACTCGAGCTGCGCATGCGCGCGATGGACATATCCAGTGCTTAAAGCACCGCCTCTGGCGGTCAGTAGGGACGAAATAGAACCACAGTTAGATTTAGGAGAGAACAAGATCTTTGTTTGTGATAAAATGCAATTAGCACATCGTTTGTTAAGGTAATAAACTGGCTCATTTTTACATGAATGGTTTTAAATATTTGGTTTGGTTTACAGATCTCAAAGTACCATGTAAGTTCTCTGGTTTCCGTTTCCAAAGATGTATTTATATGAAGGGTTTGGGGCCCAATGTTGTACAAAATACATTAATACACACTACATTCATTCATTCTGTGCCTCATATCCCGCAGTGCATTCAAACTGAACAATTACAACTATGAACTCTGTTTCAACTGCAAATGCATCACCTGTTCAGTTTTACCAAAACAACTGTAAAAGACTTCATAACCTTCAGATTCGGACGAAAAAAGGTTGAGGGTATATTTCTGTACAGCTGCCCACAAGGAAAGAGTTTAGAGGAGCAAGAAGTTTTCATAACCTTGAGCCCCCCTCCTTTCTCCGGTTGGAGTGTGACTTTGCGGCCCTGGCATGTGATGTGAGTATAGGTTGTGATGCCAGGTTAGGCTGTTGCTGTTATTACTTCCACCAGACAGCACGGCTGTGCAAACAGCTGCAACGGCAAATTTAATTTCCTTTAAAAAATATTAACTTGTGGAATAAAGCAAAGGCCAATAATTAGAGCCAGAGTAAATCATCAGAATGATTACTCAGATATCCGTGGTGGACAGAGCTTTAACCGTACATTTAATTTGGTCACTGTCAAGGTTATTTACCACCCAGTCTTTCTGCGTGTGTGTGTGTGTGACTTGTAGCATGCTAATTCAGGCATTTACAGAATTTGTTGCAAAATGTAAAATAACCTCACCTTGTGCACAAGAACATTTGTAAATATAGCTGGTGGAACAGGTGGGTCTGTATTAAAACTGCAGTTGAATTACAGGACTTAGGTGTGTGAAACATTGTGCAGGGCCAGATTGCACATACAAGCAGTTGAAAGGGGTTACCTCCGAAGCCTTAGGGTTAAAGAATGGATAATTAATCAGAAGCTCAGTCGAGTCCTTGCTCTCTTATCTTGAATAGATATTTTATTGTGTAATGTCTTAAGGAGGACTTCTATATGAGGATGTCCTACTGAACCTAATGGAGGAGATGTCTGGACACACTAGGAAAGGGATTCTATATTTCAGCCGGGGTGGGGGGTGCTTTGTTTTTTTCCCTCCTTTGTATCCTGAAAAGATTTTCCTTAGGATTTCCAATGAATGGACACCATGTTTTGAGTCTCTCATTTATGGAAGAATAATGCAGGTACAGTAGAGCATGTCAATGCAGTATACAGCGCTAATGTTCACGAGTAAAGATGTAAAAAACGTTATCGTACAAATAAACTGTGGGACGACAGATATGTTGCCACCAATGGAGAGAATGCAGAGCATAGTTCAGCAGATGAACATCACCTATCAGAGGAATAAACAAGGAGACATGCTTAAACCCAGTCAGATGGACTCCTCCATCTTTCAGATAAGAGAGAAGGGAGGTGAGATGCCTACTATCATCAGCCACTCAAAAATCTACTTCCTATTCAAAAAGAGAAGCTAAGATGGGGATTTGGTTACTGGTGATTTGATAAAGATGCATGCACTGTGTTATGCAAATCTATCAGATGTACACTAGATCAGTCATTATGACAAAACATTGAGCACACTGTTTCTGAGCAGAAGTTTACAGGACGTAAAGATACCGGCCCTTTTAGTCCACAAGCTAACGCTAGAACATTAAGCTAGGTAATGCGAGTTGATCTTTGGTTCAGTTTGTTCCAAATAAATGAAGTAGAAAGATACAGTGATTTGACAACGGCAAAAAGGCAGTTTTTCTAATAAAGCTAGCTACTGTTTCCACCAGTAACTGTCACAAGCATCATTTAACGCTCAAACACGCTGAAAGTTATTTTTAACGTATCTTATGCGCCTCAAACCTTGCAAAAGCCTTGGTTATTATAGTATGTTGGTGGATGTGGATTCTTCTCCTAGGTGTTTTCTCTACACAAAACAGCTTTTCAGCATGCTTTGGTTACTCTGAGTGTGGCAGTGTGATTTTTCCCTAAAGCAGGGGAGCAAGGCCTTTACGAAGGGGTTTATTAGAATGCCAAACTGCCTTATCCTCTTAAAATAAATGAATGCTATGTAGAGGCATGGTGTCTATGGTGTGTATACAGTGATGCTACAGCAGTACATGCACTGCTTGGTGAAGTTTTACAAAGAAAGTAGGCTCTCGCAAGGTTTTTAAATGTAATTGATCACATATACAGTGTTTTTATCAACTCTGAGTAGATGATCTTGTACAAGCTAGCCTCGCATTCTGGAGTTAATCAAGAAGAAAATGTTGTTGGAACTTCCATGGATGTTGTTTAAGGTTTAACTAACCCTAACCCTCACCCTACTTCTGTCACATTCTGAAGTCAGAAATCACAAAGGCTTATCCTTAAAGGGGACCCATCATGCAAAATGTACTTTTTGATGTCTTTATACATAAATATGTGTCCCCGGTGTGTCAGGGAACTCACGCAGCGTCAAAAAATAAAACCCTCTCTCTTTTCCTCCGTACCCAAATCTCTAAAAACGGGGCTACAACAGAGCTGATCCAGATTTGCGTCCGATATGACGTAATACACCCACGGCCCTATCAGAAACGTTGCTATCAGAAACAATGCCCGACTGTTCTGGACATAATATGGTCGGTGCATGTTTACATTAGCATCGCTAACACTCAGAGCTAACCTGTACTGGAGAGCATGTGTGTGAAGAAGCAGGGAATAAAAAGGAACTCACCTTGTGGTATAACTGGCAAGAGAGAAAGCCTTTGAGCTCCATACTGTTTCAGAAATAATCCTTGATAACCCATGATATGGCGTTTCATCACGGCAGAATCTGCCGGTAGAATCTCTCGCATGAGCTCAGCCCCCTCCGTTTTTTAATATATTTTTATATATCTGAGACCTATACTATTGCCTAAAAATAGCATGATAGGTCCACTTTAAGTATGCAGGTTATCTATTGCTTGTACAGTAAATGCACATTAACTGACAGATATATGTTTTATAGCAGCTGTTGGAGCAGTACAGACAGAAGTTTAGCTTCCCCAGCAAAACAAGGATGAGCAGACAGGTTATCTCTATTTCATCAGGGAAGTCATCCATGCTACCAGATAAACATCCTCTCCACGCTGGAGAAAGTCTGTGGCATGTCTGGGTTCTGGACTGTGCTGATTGGACTAACACTGTGTAAACTGATAAAGAGTATCCTGTATAAAGTTTACATCATTAAAAAAATGGACAAAAACAAAGCTCTAAAGCGTATTGTTATAAAATTATGAAGAAGAAGAAAAAAGTTGTCATGGATAATCTATGTGTCAAACAGATAGAGAACATGTAACATTACCATCAGTGTCGCAGCGAGGGAATCAGATTTCATTTTTTTAAATCTACGTGTACAAAGGGAGCGTTCCACAAACAGACACAAAAACTGGACTCTTCATGCAGGGGTGGCACCTTGTTGTTTACCTTTGGATTAAGCATCAAGTCTTTAAGGGCTGGGTCAACACTGCCCCACTTCTTCATCAATCACTCTATAGCTCCATCTATCCATCTATCCATCTAACCATCCATCCATCTAACCATCCATCCACGGCTCTGGAAAAACACTCACACTCCTCAGGTTCTGGGGTTGCAGTCATATGTGTAACAACAACATGATGCTGCAGGAACGGACACATTCCCGACATTCCTCCCAATCTGTGTGTGTGTAAAAGTTTGTGTCAGGACAGGGGAGAGGATAGAAAACAAGCAAACGAGGTGGGGAAGGACAGTTTGTCAAAGGGCAGAATAATTAAAAGAGATGAACTGGTATTTTAAAAATGCGTAGAAAAGGACCCGCAAAGCTGCTTCATTGAGGCGGGAAAACAGGCAGTTGAGAGGATGTGAAGAAAGCAGAGAAGAGGTGAAAAAGGGAAAAAGGGGGACGGAGAACTGTGAGAGGAGACGTGCAAGGAGTTAATTCCTTCCAAGCAAACAAACCTCTCTCCCCACCTGTGGCCACGGACTGTGTGTGTGTGTGTGTGTGTGTGTGTGTGTGTGTTTGTGTGTGTGAATTAACATCTAGACTAAAAATACATGTCTATTAGGTAATACATGACTTTTTCTCATATGAAACAAAGATTTCCTCTGTATAAGATGTGTGTGTGTGTGTGTGTGTGTGTGTGTGTGTGTGTGTGTGTGTGTGTGTTTGTATCCCATCACAGATGCTGTCATGCAGATGGACACTTGAAACCACAAGGGGTACACTGTATATATACTGTATGTCAGACTTGACTTTCAACACTTACTCATCATAATCACATCTCATGTCAGGACTTCTATCTTTAGTTGTCCATTTGAATGCCAACAGCAATATTTATGTGTGTGTGTGTGTGTGGGGGGGGGGGGTGTGTGCGTGTGCACTTACCCTCTGCTCAACGCAAACAGCAACAGCTGGGCCTGAGAGCCACACGCTCCACCCTCCCCACCTTTTCTCCATCCAAGATGAAAGTTCACTGATGAATCAACAAACCGAGTCGGTAAAAGAGCAGCGGACACTGTTGAAATTAATGATAGATGTTATTGTGCAGATAAATTCATTCAAACCCATTCAAACGGTGCTGTCTTTTAAATCTGTATTTACTCAATATGGAACCTATGATATCAGTACTGGATTAAGTTTGCTACAAATGTAATGTAATCATCAACAATCTGGAGAAACGCATTTTTAAAACAAAGAGGCATTTTTTATCCCTTTGTGTTGCTTTAACTTCATCAATGTAAACATAATTCAGCCAAATTGAAATACTTAAACGTATGAGACCCATAAAAAGAATACGATTCATCCATCCATCCATCTTCTCCCGCTTATCCGTGGTCGGGTAGCGGGGGTAGCAGTTCCAGCAGTTCCAGCAGAGAGCCCCAAACTTTCCTTTCAGTGGCCACATCAACCAGCTCTGACTGGGGGATCCCAAGGCGCTCCCAGGCCAGCGAAGAGATATAATCCCTCCACCTGGTCCTAGGTCTACCCCTTGGTCTCTTCCCAGCTGGACGTGCCTGGAACACCTCCCTAGGGAGGCGCCCAGGTGGCATCCTTACTGGCTCCTTTCGACGCGAAGGAGGAGCGGTTCAACTCCGAGTCCCTCCCGGATGACCGAACTTCTCACCTTATCCCTAAGGGAGACACCAGCCACTCTGCGGCGAAAACCCATCTCGGCCGCTTGTATCCGCGATCTCGTTCTTTCGTTCATGACCCATCCTTCATGACCATAGGTGAGGGTAGGAACGAAAATGGCCCGGTAGCTTTGCCTTCTTGCTCAGCTCCCTTTTCGTCACAACGGTGCGGTGAAGCGACTGCAGTACCGCTCCCACTGCTCCGATTCTCCGGCCCATCTCACGCTCCATTGTTCCCTCACTCGAGAACAAGACCCCGAGATACTTGAACTCCTTCACTTGGGGTAAGGACTCATTCCCTACTTGGAGTGGACAGTCCATCGGTTTCCTGCTGAGAACCATGGCCTCAGATTTGGAGGTGCTGATCCTCATCCCAGCCACTTCACACTCGGTTGCGAACCGATCCAGTGAGTGCTGAAGGTCGCAGACCGATGAAGCCATTAGAACCACATCATCTGCAAAAAGCAGTGGTGCAATCCTTAGTCCACCGAACTGCAGACCCCCTCCCCCACGACTACGCCTCGAAATCCGATCCATGTATATTACAAACAGGATTGGTGACAAAGCGCAGCCCTGGCGGAGACCAAGTCCAACCCCTATCCAGAAGTAAGGTTCCAGAGCCGACGCTGTGCGTAGAGGTGAGCCCAACCAGATCCAACTGGTAACGCTCCACCTCCCGCACAAGCTCCGGCTCCTTCCCCCCCAGAGAGGTGACGTTCCACGTCCCCAAATCCAGCTTCGGTCGCCCGGGTCTGGTCCGTCGAGACCCTCTACTTTCACTGCCACCCTTCTGGCAGCGCACCCGACCCCATCGCTGTTTCCCGTAGGCGGTGGGCTCGCAGGACGGAGAAGCGGAGGTGTTGCTCACGTTGCCTTTTCGGGCTGTGCCCGGCCGGGCTCCATGGCAAGCCCGGCCACCAGACGCTCGCCGACGAGTCCTCCTTCTGGGCCTGGCTCCAGAAGGGGACCCCGGGCTTCCTCCGGGCCGGGTATCCTCACTTCCTGTGTCGTCTTTCATGAGGTCTTTTGAACCAATCTTAGTCTGGCCTCTTGCCAGAATTCGATTCATTTAAGAAGAAACAGATTTGGATCTTTTTTTTTTCACCTGGAAAGAGTAATGCTATAACAGTACTTATTGTTTCAAGTGACTACACATAAACAGGTGGAAAAACTTGATTTTATGTGCAACACAGTTCTGGAAGGAGATTTGCATTTGATAATGTACAAAATCACAAAATTGAATTTTAATGGGAAGAAAACTGATCATATCATTTGAAAAGGCATTCTCTCTTTGAATTGTAATGCATGGCCCTTTTGGATGTATATTCCTATGTGGGCAGCACTTGCTGGTATGACACATTGTAGAGAAAGGGGAAAGTATATCTCTGCCGCGGTGAAGCAGGCAGAGATGTCTTGATGTTTCCACTCTCAGGGAAATCCTATCCATCTGTGTTTAAGCATGCGTGTGTGCACATGTTCATGGTCATACAAACTGGTCATTTTTCTCCTTTCACGACCCTATATCAAATCTTTGATCTTCCCAATCGCTCCTCCTCCTCTCTACGCCTTTGCCCCTTTCAGCCAATCACTCGATCTGCTGTCTAGACCCTTGGGATCGCGGAGAATGAAGCCAATATAGTTATTTTTTACTGAAGCCACTATTTTTTCCTCTCTGTTCAATCCGCAAACAGCACAAAGTAAAAACAGATGTAGTGGTTTGTTTTAGACATGCAAAGCAGCTGAAACCAAGCCCAAGGAGTGGGTGTGACATCCCTAGGGTCTCTGGGGCCATGCATATTGCTTGGCCCACCTCAGATACCAACACTCACATTCAATTAAGCTCTCTGACTAAGTGCAGCACCTCTGTAAACACACCGTTTCTTTTTTCCCAGATAAGTCAAACATAAGGCGGGCTATTATGTGGTCCATAGAAACAATGCAGTCAAGGGGAGATGTGTGTTAGATAAAAAAAGGGAGTACGAATGCCATTTCAAAGCAGTCCGCAGCAGCTGTCAGAGCTGTAGGCCTACGTGTGGATCCAGCCAACCTCAGTAAGTGCCCTGTCCACTAAACCACAGCTGGCCTACAAAAACACATTGCATGCCCATAGATGACATTTATATCACATTGCCCTTTATGACATTGTTAGCCTCGGAGCAAGTGGTTTTATTAACCTTGTGATTATGAAAACGGTGGGTCTCACAAAACAGAATCCAAATTAAGACATTTTGGAAAAGCTCATTTAAAAGGGATAGTGGAAATCCGCGAATTTTGGGTTTAACTTATGTATTTGTATTCAAAATAAGCATAATAAACAATTTTTTTTAATTTCATGCGCCTAGTTTCATTTTATTTTCAATTTTACTGCGCCCTCTCAATGAAACGAAATACTTCGGGAATCGTCGGGAATCTTCGGATGATGACGAGAGCAGAGGAAGACGGGCACAAACAATGGCGGACATTCAATAGCATTTGCATGTGATTAGCCGACCTTTATTATGGTGAATAGATGTGTTTTGTATGGCTGTAGTGCGACAGCAAATGCAGAGAATGGCGTATCGACTCATGCGTTTCCAAGAAACCCAGCCATTCGTCGTCAGTGGGTGAAATTTGTTCAGAAATGTTCACTATAAGACTGTAAGACGGCAATACTTTATACCGAGTATATTGCCATAAATATGATGATTGATTATCAGTAAAAAATTCTACGTGACACAACGACATTGGATTAACCTTGAGATGCGTTTTTATTCCGTTGAACACAACTTTTGATCACAAATCAAAAAAGGTAAGACGTAATTATTGTAATATTTTTGGAACCGGATGTTGTTTACTTTCTCTTTTCTGGCTGATAGCTCCAGGAATTCGAGGTCTTACAGTGATGACATTACATGTGTGGAGTCTCAGCTTTAAATCGTATATCTTGTTTGTGCAGTTAAGATAGTAATAAGGGCATTTCCACCGTATGTTGTGTGTAAAAAAGCGTTAGCATTAGTTAGCATTGTTTCGCTCAATGCTAATTCAAAGGCTTGGTATTACTCTTGTGTTTTTTCTAGCTAACAATTGTTCTTATTGTCAGTTAGCGGAGTTTCTTACCTTTAAAAGGGTATGAAACATTAATAGTTTCATAAATGTTAAGAAGCCCTGAGACATGTGAGAGAAAAAAAACTGTGGGAGGGGTCCACTGGGGGGACCTTCGGGCTTAACTGGTTAACAATGATTAATATTTGTAAAGGCTACAGGTGATCTTAAGATGCGTGAGCTATGCTTAGGGACCTACCAGTCAAGATTATTTGTGCGTAGGGGTGCATCATCTGGCGCCTGGTCCTGGTCATCCTCGCCATTGCCCATGCCGTGAACCATCACCTCGGGCTCGAACAAATAAGGACGTAATGGTCCATCGTCTGGCTCAATATTGTCACCATCGTCGCTTACTGAACCGGATTCAGATTCAGTTCCTAAAACGACATTTTCGTAGGAAAGCCGAGAGGATGTTTCTGACTCGCTATCACTGGATACCTCGTACAATCCTTCTTCTTTGTCTGGTATATTTGCCCTTCCACGTTCATTCTGCATAGACGCCATAGTTTGTTATCGTATCGTCTTCCTGAGTTTTCGTCACTTCCGGTTTGGCTGAGTCGAACATTTCGTTTCTAAAAAACTTCGGGGAAGCTGCAATAAAGTGCTTCTAACATGCGTAAGGCAATTATTATATTTTTTTAATCAGGTGTGATTGTTTTGGTACGTAATTATGCTTGTATATAAGTTAAAACGAAACTATTTGAGGTTCCATTTCCACTATCCCTTTAAATCAAGGTTGAAAACAATTGTTAACCTCTGAAATTGAGTCAAAACACAATGGTATTTATTCTATTTCGAGCCATTTGTGAATGTATTTGTTTACTTAATTGAACATAATTTCATGGTTAAATCTATCAGTGTTTTGTGCCACTGTTCTCTTCCCATAGAGCAGTGTTTCTCAAACTTTTTCGTACCAAGGACCACTTAACCAATAAAAAAACACTCGCGGACCACCTAACTCCACAAATATCCAAAAACACATCGTTTTTCTAGAACAGATTACAAATCGCCTGAAAATGGTACAAACAGGCGGCTACATGTGTGACAAAGGTGTTGCACTTGGCTATATCATACAATCGAAAGTGAAACTTAAGCTCACTCCATTGCGGAGATATTCCCGCGAGAGTGCGGAAAACTTACATTTATTCATTTATTTCAAATGTGAAATGTTACCATTATACTCACAGACCACTAGGGGGCGCTCACGGGCCACCAGTGGTCCGCGGACCACACTTTGAGAAGCACTGCCATAGAGGAATGCTGATAGAGGTAAAAAAAAAAAAAAAAGGTTTATATGATTTATGGTAAGTGAGCCCACTGCAAACTAATTTCATATTTGTTTCTAATTCACCTAAGTTGTTTGATGTTATGATGTTTTATTCTCTGTCAAACCCTTTTCATGCAAACTAAATATAGAATAAATAATGTGTAAAATGTACGATATAACTATAATTGAGTTTTAAACATTTAGAAAGTGACTTTTATTATCAACAGAATGTGAAAAGTAAGCAGAATCTACACTTTAGCAAGAACGGCTATGTATTGTTTGGGAAATATATGTACTCGAACTAGCACGCTAACTGACGAGCCTCTGTCCCTAAGTCTTCAGTTAGCCGTTAAGCTAGCTCCAATTATGTAGGAAAAGACAGAGGTGGAGACTTTTCTCTTGCGTTAACCGTGCTGGAATTAGTCCAATAAACAAACTGCAAAATATATCGCTAGATGGACCGTAGGCCTACAGCCATCTGTTAGTCCGACATTACATATACAGAGGGCTAAACTATAGAGATTCCAAGATGGCGGTGTTATTTTGATCGGCTCTGTGATTTTAAGCACTTTGGGATGTAAAACTGCCCCTTATTTCTGTGAAATGGAATAAAGAGCTTTATTATTTTTACAAACAAAATAGTGAATTATTTGCTTTGAGCAAATAATAAAACACCCCAAAAAGTATCCTTGTTGTGCAACTTAAATAGCACCAATCATCAACAGTTACAGTAACACATCACCAACAAGATTATGGTGGCGATGACAGGAATGTTTGGTGTTGTTGACACACGATGTCGGATATGTCTGAGTCATCAACCGAAGAAAGAAAACTATTTACAAAGGTTTGCACCACTGCAGGTCAACTTTTACTTGCTAAGCACTTTAAGAGCCACTGAGGGGAAAACCTCTCTCGAAAGCAGTTGAACGTAAGTTACAAAATAAAACAGGAAACAAAAAAACATGTATAAATGTCTTAAAATCTACTAAACATAACCTAGTGGCAGGGCAGATTATGAACAATAGTGACCATACAAGTATCCATTGCATTGCGTGACACACATAGCAAGACATGCTAAAATGTGCTGGACAAATGAAAAAATAAAACACCATTAAGTTGGTGCTCTGCAACAGCCACACCAAGAAGTCCCAAGGATTTACAAATAATCCAACGAGCCTTTCTCTTTGTCTAAAGTGAACAACTTCACTATGACATAAAGTCTTCAAGCCACTTTAAATTCAGGAATTTCGGGAAAAATAAAAACAATTTGCCTCACTGACATTGAACACATTAAAGGGATAGTGGAAATGGAACCTCAAATAGTTTTGTTTTAACTTATATACAAGCATAATTACGTACCAAAACAATCACACCTGATTAAAAATATATAATAATTGCCTTACGCATGTTAGAAGCACTTTATTGCAGCTTCCCCGAAGTTTTTTAGAAACGAAATTATCGCTTCAGCCAAACCGGAAGTGACGAAAACTCAGGAAGACGATACGATAACAAACCATGGCGTCTATGCAGAATGAACGTGGAAGGGCAAATATACCAGACAAAGAAGAAGGATTGTACGAGGTATCCAGTGATGATAGCGAGTCAGAAACATCCTCTCGGCTTTCCTACGAAAATGTCGTTTTAGGAACTGAATCTGAATCCGGTTCAGTAAGCGACGATGGTGACAATATTGAGCCAGACGATGGACCATTACGTCCTTATTTGTTCGAGCCCGAGCCCGAGGTGATGATTCACGGCATGGGCAATGGCGAGGATGACCAGGACCAGGCGCCAGATGATGCACCCCTACGCACAAATAATCTTGACTGGTAGGTCCCTAAGCATAGCTCACGCATCTTAAGATCACCTGTAGCCTTTACAAATATTAATCATTGTTAACCAGTTAAGCCCAAAGGTCCCCCCAGTGGACCCCTCCCACAGTTTTTTTTCTCTCACATGTCTCAGGGCTTCTTAACATTTATGAAACTATTAATGTTTCATACCCTTTTAAAGGTAAGAAACTCCGCTAACTGACAATAAGAACAATTGTTAGCTAGAAAAAACACAAGAGTAATACCAAGCCTTTGAATTAGCATTGAGCGAAACAATGCTAACTAATGCTAACGCTTTTTTACACACAACACACGGTAGAAATGCCCTTATTACTATCTTAACTGCACAAACAAGATATACGATTTAAAGCTGAGACTCCACAGATTCCACACATGTAATGTCATCACTAGGCTAGCCAGGCTGCCTGTCAAGTGTAGGCTGTACTCACAGTACTGTTAGTCTATCATGTCTATATGATGACTGTAGTGTACACATTCAACACTGTGTACCAGATAAATGGCGTTGTACAAAATGGTACAGGCTAATGATGCATTAAATCAACAAGAAAACATAATAAAATACTCACTTCTTATGTATTCCACTTTCAATTTGAGCTAGAGACCGAGGAATCTCGAAACAATCGTCAGTAAAATGACGGGAGCACACGACTGCCGAATTACTCGGCAGCTTCGGCTCCGTGAAGTTTGCCCGTGTTATCTGAACAAATTTCACCCACTGACGACGAATGGCTGGGTTTCTTGGAAACGCATGCGTCGATACGCCATTCTCTGCATTTGCTGTCGCACTACAGCCATACAAAACACATCTATTCACCATAATAAAGGTCGGCTATTCACATGCAAATGCTATTGAATGTCCGCCATTGTTTGTGCCCGTCTTCCTATGCTCTCGTCATCACCCGAAGATTCCCGACGATTCCCGAAGTATTTCGTTTCATTGAGAGGGCGCAGTAAAATTGAAAATAAAATGAAACTAGGCGCATGAAATTAAAAAAAATGGTTTATTATGCTTATTTTTAATAAAAATACATAAGTTAAACCCAAAATTTGCGGATTTCCACTATCCCTTTAAATGAGATGGAAACACTTTGTGTACAGTTGAAAAGGATGAGTCAGCATGAGGAAAATATTCATGATCTTTTAAATAAAGTTAAGCAATATTAAATGATGTGATAATGATATCAATCTTGTTCCACCTGTTGACAACTTCAGCTAATATTAGAAACAACCTTTTCACATTGTACATTTATTTTATTTCCCATCCAACAAGGATATTGTTTTACTTCAAACACATCACGTCATATCTCTGTGTTGTATCTGTCTAATCTATTACACTGGATATATTCTTTAAGGCTCATACAGAGTGATTGAATGCACAATAAACTTCAAAAAAACCCATTCAGGCAGCAATATTCGCCTCGTAAACCTTGTTCTATCACTACCCGAAGCAAGAAAGACAGAACTCAGGCAAAAGGCACGTGCACACAACGAATGTTTTGTAATCCATCCTATTTCTACAGCTGTTTCCGTAGCCCTTTGACCACAGAGCCGCAGAGATCTCTTAAAGTTAGTGGAAAAACAGAACAATTTGTCAGTACATGATGGTGCGATAAAATATATAAAGGCAAAATAAAAATAATGAGTGATTAGGGTTTCAGAAGCAGCTCTTTTTTGATCTGCCAAGTGTGTCTCTCCTGGCTGATCAATACCGGGCTGGACAGAGAGGAAGTTGTCATCTGGATCCAATGAGCTGCCTAGAGAAAGTCTGCTGTTGAACTTGTTGAAGGGGCTCCCTGACAGAGTTACACAAACTCAATTCTCTCTTTCTCCTACTCAGTTGTTCTGCTCTCTCTGCTCTCGGGCTCTTTGAGTTCTCTTGTCCTTGTGTTCTTGCTCCCTCCCTTCTCTCAGTTTTTTCTTTCAATCGATCTTCCACTTAGCGGGGGAAATGTGGTTCCAATCAGACACTTTGCTGAGGCAGTGTTTCTTAGCCAGACACTCTTGAAAACACCTCAAATTCATTCTGAACCGCTTTTCGAACCTTGTCTTTAAATATCAGTGGTATGATGTGATTTTTTAATTGAAGTTAGTTTGGTTTATATATCACAAAGGAGCCTGCCATATAAGAGACACTTTGTCCTTCAGTTACTCTTAATATATCTAACGTTTGCTATATTCGACTCTAAATTCTACAAAATAATTATAAATTCTCCCCCCAAAACCTTGCAAGCCACCATCAACAACATTCAAAAGGAATAGTAATTTCACAGACATTTCACTTTCCTTCTGAAAGCTAAATGAGAAGATCTCTGCAACTCTAATTGCTTAGCTAGAAATGCAAAAAAGCTACCAATATATGTAAGGGCCTCAGTTTAATTTGTTGGTGAAAATTCAGAAAAAAAGGGTAAAGGACAAAATGCAAAACATTCAATATCGCAGGCAAACAAATGACAAAAAGGAAAGAGAGAAACCAAAGACACATATGAGAACTGTTAGTGGGGAACAAAAGTTTTACACTTGACATTTCCACCGCTGCTGTTGTGAGTTTGACCCGTTGCTGGGGACAAGACGACCTAATGTTTCACTGTTGTCAGAGGAGTGTCACGGAGCATTGTTTGTAGGTAATCAGTACGTGTGTACGTGTGTGTTGTTATTCCAGAGTGGGTAAATGGTCAGGTTTGGAAAGGGGAATCAGCTGTATCATGTTAGGCTCTCCAAACAATAAACTCACTGTTTTAATGTCTCCCCAAACATCCTTATGAGAAGGGCAGGCTCTGTCCCACCCTCATGTCAAAACATATAGTTTGCTCTGTCATCACCCCATCCACCGCTGTGTAAACGCTGGCTTAATTGGTCCAACTCTTGGAGTAAAAAAGGAAACATTTTGCTGACCAAACAAGCCAAAACACAGAATATTTCCAAATTCTGTAAATACTAAACCATTCAAAAACGTCTTAGAACCTTCATGATGACAATGTGGTTGGGAATCAATGTATTGGTTGGTCTTAATTTAAACCCTGAAAATGCCCTGTTTGTTCCTGAGGCCTGGAATTCAACCATGTCCCTGTGAACTTGTTTTTCCTTCCCTCCCTTTTTTCATTCCCTCCATTCCCCATTAAATCTTACATAAAAGACAAGTGATTTATTTTGCTGTTCATAATGCAGTGTGTGAACTCAGAGAGAGGTCCATGTGTATGTATGTGTTAGATTCGGGCCTTCAGACTCGTGTTAACAAAGGTTTAGTTGTAGTCTGCTTTGGGTCACTCACAAGTGAAGGTGGCTGCCTTAAGGAAGAAATGTTGCTTTGTGTTTGCACATGCGCACAAAGGGGGGAGTAGCGGGAGGCATTTGGGAATCTCAGTCCTAATGAAAGAGCAAACTGATCTCCATTTTTGTTAGGTCTGATGAAGGAACCATGTAAACATCCTCACTCACTGTAATAAATTAACGCATACCCCTGTGAATTATCCTTTTATTATCCTTCTATCACTTATTCTGTCTCTGTGGCTCTCTGGGGAAACCTGTCTGTCTGTCTGTCTGTCTGCGCAGGCCTCAGCACCCTTGTTCAGACCTAATCTGTCTGTCTGTCTGTCTGTCTGTCTGTCTGTTTGTCTGTCTGTCTTGTTTGTCTGTCTGTTTGTCTGTCTGTCTGTCTGTTCTGTCTGTCTGTCTGTTTGTCTGTTTGTCTGTTTGTCTGTCTGTTTGTCTGTCTGTCTGTCTGTCTGTCTGTCTGCGCAGGCCTCAGCACCCTTGTTCAGACCTAATCTGTCTGTCTGTCATTGCCTGGTAATTGGAGCTGTTTAGGAGGTCATCCAGCCCAGGTGGGCGGGCTGGGGGAGTGTGCCTGTGTGTCTCTCTCTGTTTGTGTATTTTGTCTAGGTGTGTGTTCATCTGTGCACTCAGGGACAGGAATGCGTGTCGGACCGGGAATCGCTTCTTCCCACGGCTGTGCCACCCGTGAGCCAAGCATGACAGGCATACTGAAGGGCAGACGTCATGTTGAGGAGACTTACAGGTGCACTGGAAACTTTATTCCATTGTTCCAGTGTACACCAGTCTCCTCTGGCAAATACATCTTCATCACAGTTGCTAATGTACATTTATCAACTATCCAATATTCATTCCCTTCTTTATTGTGAAACACTAGCTAAATGAATCAGGTTGTGAAGAGGCTTTGATGTTGTTTAACCGAGATTAAGCCAATTACACATTTTCCAGGTCTCTTATACATCCATTTGTCACTCTTGATTAAAACCCTTTTGCTGGATCAAGGGGTGTTACACTCAATAGGGCATGTCCTGTTTATCGTGATGGAAATTGGAGGGTATTTACAGTATCGACGTTGTTTCAAAGTCGGTGAGCTTCCTTTGCTTGTTTTTGTCTCGAAAACCTGTGCTGTGTTGAAATCGCAGATGGATAGGCCTGATATCATTGTGTGCACATTTCGTTTTGTGAAAGTCTCCAACGGCGATTGTATGCCTCAGTTGAATTTAATTATATTGTTATGTTACATATGTGTACCAGAGAAACATTCACCAAGGAAGTGATACGCTCCTCAGAAACCAAACGGAAGATACTGAAAGAAAAGGATTCACATGTTCTGAAACCATGTGACGATACTTAAAAGTCTAAACAGATACAAACCAAGCTAAAGACAGGTGGTAGAAAATAAAGTATTTAAGGAAATGCATGATACAGAAGTGCATACAACTAGCAGAGGTTGCAAAAAAAGCCGGATTGTCTAGAAGTCTATGAGAAAATGTGCCTATTTCTCATGATTTATTACCTCAGCAAACATTTTCCTGAGAAGTTTATGGTTCTGATCGTTTTTCTTCAATACCAAAAAAACCCAAAACATTGCAGTAGACAAACCATTGAAGGGCATCGCAAATATATCTGCTGTCTAACGGCCCCTACACACGGCGGCGTGCGTTGTCGCTTGCCGGCGGGAGGGGCTGGAACTCGACCAACAACCAATCACATGAATCTCCCGCCCCAGACACACAAGCACGCGGTTTGATTGGCTAGAGCTTGTACTGGCATATGATTCCATTGGCTGACGCCTCCGTCGAGGCGTCAAAAGTAGAACATTGCTCTACTTTTGCAGCGAGCACCGCGAGAGAAGCTACGCTTTGCTCCCACAATACAGTTCCGCGAATCGTGACGTCACCCCATTCAAAGTGAATGGGCAGAAGCATTGAAGCGGCAACGCACGCCGCCGTGTGTAGGGACCGTAACGGCCCGTCCACACTACAGCTTAAAAAAAAGCTTGGAGCTGGGCGTGTCTGAAGCTTGGGGATTTTATTCGAGCAACGCGACCAACAACCAATCACATGAATCTCCCGCCCCCGACATACAAAGCAAAAAACCCCGGGGATTTTATGCGAGCAATATATATATAAACTCCCCAAACAGGCGAAAACCTACCAGTTTCACCCACTGTCTCTGCCACCTCCCTCCATGACTGGTTCTTCCGGTTTGTATCCCGGTAGGTGAAGAGGGTCTGGTCATACAAAACCGGGTGATTGCTACGGCGATAATTAGTTTCTCCTCCATCTTTTTTTTAAATATAGAAATGAACGGCGGGATATCTCTCCCAGCTTAGACGCGGTTTGATTGGCTAGGGCTTGAGCTGTCAGATTTTCAGAAACGGGATTTGATTGGCTGGCGCTGGCTACTCCGGCGTCAGAAGTTGAACATTGTTCAACTTCTGACGCCGGAGACGGACCGCTATGCTACCCACAATTCAGTTCGGCGAAAAGCAAGGCAACGTGACGTCACCCCATTCAAAGTGAATGGGCAGACGCGTTGGAAACTGTTTTTGAAGCTGTCGACGCTGTAGTGTGGACGCAGCATAAGACTTATTTTGTTGTCCAATTTAATGTATTTTATTACATGGTTTAGTTGAATACTCGATTCTGATTGGTCAATTCAGAACATGTGACACGTTGTTAATCCAGTAGTGAAGATCGCTGTTAAGCATTTATTGACCGTTGTTAAGGACGCTCACATCTGCAGAAAGAAGTCCGGTCGATTGAACTGTATACAGTTTGGCCGAAACGCAAACTTTTTACAGTTGATCAGCTTCGCGTCGCGCTCTCTGATCAGCCTGTCGGGTGTTCTTTTCCCCATAATGACTGCCTCGCGGCAAATTATCCCTTACGTGTTCTCAATGTACAGTTTGCAACAGTTCATTTGGTCAAAAGCAATATTTTTCAATGAAACTGTATTTTTCCTCTTCATCCTAAATACTGAAAGCCAGATTCTTAAAAGAAGTTAAAGAATTTAGATTTCTAATCAACACATAACATAATCTCTGTTGGCGTTAACGTGTGACAGATACCCCTGGTGTTTAGAGGAAAAAGCTGGGAGCTTACAGTGCTAGGTCAAGACGACGGCAGTTTGTTGTTCTGCTGTCTCTCTGCCTGTCTGTGTGAGCGAGGTCGAGCTGCAGGGTCAAGCCAAACCACCCGTACTCTGCTGGAAAGAAATGATCATTTATCACCTGGTGATTCACAGGGATTGAGTTACCAGAGCAAAGGGAGGAAAGCTCAAAGGGTTGGACACACAAAGCAGCAAGAAATGTTACAAAAAAATTATATAGGCATGCATAAGTGAGCGTTTGTTTTTAAACGCACACTGGTGACTATATGACAAACAGGTGAACAAGCAATATGAACAAATGAAGTACTGTATTTTCGATTATATCTCTGAAACATTCCAGTTGTATTAGCTAACCTTGCACAGGTGCACTCGGACCAAACAGATGCAGGTGACAGATAACAGGTTTATTTGACATCCTTCCAGTTACAAATACAGTATGCTTTTTGGCCTCCTTTTTATGAAGAAACTCAAGCTGGACTGCAACACTTGCTTTAATAAATACTGTCAGTGCACATTTTCTGAAGTCCTATACTGCAATATTTTCCAGAAAATCAGTCATTTTGAATAAATGTCAGATCTCAGATTCTGCAGGCTGGAACACTTTAAGACCTTAGGTTCAAAACCAGGAAATTCCAATAACTTCTACTTTCCTGAATTTCCAATTTCAATAAAGTCATGCCTTTTAGTATGTTGGAGAGTTAGACTGTCAACACTCTTGATGTAACAAGCGTAACACACCCAGCTCCTGCTCGGAAGAGCTCACGGCAACCAAAAAAACTCCCAAAAAAAACAGCTACTGGGAAAAGGTCAGGATGGAAATAGTGTCGGAGTGAGACCTGTGCATCTATTTCAGCAGCAGTGATACCAGCTGTTAATTGTTAGCAGGTAACATCTGTTCATGAGGAAATTAAGATCCAACCGGAGGCCTGCTTACTCATGTCCTCCAAGCACCCTTCTCCCATGTGCGTGCGTGCGTGTGTGCGCGCGTGCGCGCGTGTGTGTGTCTGTGTGTATGTGGCCATAGCAACCTAAAGGATGATTGTGAATCTAAGTGTCAAAATTCTAAATGTGTGTTTGTGAGACAGAGAGTATGTGGTTATCCATTCATAAGCACATACTAGTGTGCGCGTACGTGTGTGTGTGTGTGTGTGTGTGTGTGTGTGTGTCGGGTCGTCCTCTGAAGTACCCAGCGGACAGTAACCAAATCCCTGTCGATGTGTCTAGCCATCAGACAGATCAGTGAAGGCTGCCTGTCAGGAGCAGTGACCCTGGCCTCCTGGACTCTTTAGCTGTGCATCCACCATGGAGACTGGAGGTCAATGACAGAGGTTGGAGGGAAAAGGGCGTGGTCTGATTGTTGGTAAAGTTGAAAGAAATGTTTGAAAAAAGGCAACAGTGCTTCCCGGTACAGACCACTGGTAACATCTTAAGTAATGTTGTCTACAATTACATTAGAAAAGGATTACCCAATATAATGCCTTTGTCCGGTCTCCACCTTTATCATAATGGACATCATCTGTATCAGACAAAACCCAAATGTGGTTAACTCGTGTATTTTGGTCAAACTTCTGTCAGATCCATCAACTGTGGAAACATCTGCTCCACAGTGCTGTATATAACAAATCAAACAAACCTTTTTGTGCAGAAGGAAAAGCACTTGGAATCCTCTGCAGGGACCATGGGTTCAATCCCCCAATATAAGCCTATCATCTTGCCATTGCACCTCACTGAGCACTACTCACATGTTTTGATGGTGGGAAGCCAGCAAGATCATGTTATTGTCGCTGCAGTATTCCTGCTGGATGGTTGGGGCACCTGTGCAGAAAAATAAGTGAAGAGAGGGGGGTCGTGATAGGCCCTACTGAGACCAGAAGGGAGGTAAAAAGGATTTGGTAAAGAGAAGAGCTGCAGAAAAAAACTTGGACATTTCCCAGTGAGGCAATGAACAATATTTCAGGATTTACCAGGAAAATCCATGGCTCTCAATTAAGCACAAGCATTGGTGCCATCATTTGGTAAGTCGTTCTATGGTGACCAAATACATGCAATGCTAATCAAGCAAGTAATTCACACCAGCATCAGCATCACCTTTGTTTGATTTGCTTATTAATAAGCCTGCCAGCATGTTAAACTTCAATTGCAATCATGAAAAATAGTATCTGCAGACTATATCCAACCCAGTCTCATAAAAAAACGTGTTGGTCCATAACGTAGGACGTAGTATTTCTACAAAAACGCCTCTGAAATTGTAAGATCCCTACGTTTTTTTTCACCATTCATTCCAATGGCTGGCGTCTATGTCACGTGATCTTCACATTTCTCCCTGCAGAAAAAAAAACATGGCCGAACTTCGTTTTATTCTCGGTGTAAAATGCCTATTTTAAAGTTAGTTTGGCCATTAAAATGCGTTTTGATGTCATTTGATGCGAGAAATATGAGTTTTTATTTCAGATTATGTGTGCAGTGGATGTACATGATCTGTAGTTTGCTAGTTATTACGAAGATTACTTCAGGAAATTGTGTCTATACAACGTTTTCATTGTCACCAAGGTGGTTGCTAGGGATGCTGCTATCGATATTATTTCTGTTATATTGTGTAACAGTTTAATCTTTATTGCTACCCCCTTCCCCGTCAATGTATAGTGTTGGTCCACAGCGCAAACGTATTAGTTTAACAAAATCCGCATCTAAAATTGTGGCATAGATACGTTATTTTCCCCTGTGCAATTCCAGTCTCACATCTCACAGCACATCGTCATAAACAAATACCGGAAACAGACCGAAAACACTTTATTCCGAGTGTGCTTGCTTTTCTCTTTGGAGGTAATCACATAACGGCATTGTAATACACGGTTCGGCTGCATTACATATTACATATCTGCCGTAGTTCTCTATTTATAGAGCCCTGATGAGAAGACTTCTAGACAAACATGAGGAACTGAAAACGTGACGTGGATCATAAATATATCAGCCATTAAACAACATCTTACATTTCTTTTCACACAATACGTCTCCTTGCAGTAACAACACTGCTGACTTTTATATTTGATCCAATTGGTAGATAGGCTGTATTTACACCATAATAGTGCACAGCTGATATAAAGGGACACCTAGTGGTTAAAGCATGTTATTGAATTTCATTATTTTCATTATTTGTATTATTAGATATTAATAGGATCCCTATAAAGTATATTCATTACTCGTTATTCTCTACTAATAGTTAATTAAACACTGTATATAATGACTATTTTGCACATCCCTTTCAAGATTTCAAGATGTTCTAAGGTTTATTGACATATCATATACACAAACGGTGTAGTTATGCAATGAATGAAAAACTTTGTGTATACCTCCAGCAATGTTAACTATGTTGAAGCACTTATTTTAACTGATATTATACATATGTATTATACTCTTATATAAGATGTATGTAGATAGTATAAGAAATGTGCAGAATACGACAGTTTAATGGTGGAGGTATACACACATATTGATCAGATGTCTTGTAATGCACTGTTGAGGAATCTGCGACCAAAGTCTTTCATCTCCGGCCTTGTCAGGTATTGAACAATCAATAAATATAGAACACAGAATTATTAAATATAAAAACACAGAATTTGTGTGATTATACTAAATGATTTACAAATAAACACCACTGCATATTTACAACTGTTACACATGCTGATGTAACGCAAATATTTCCAACTTGGGATCAATAAAGTATATCTTATCTTAAGATGATCGATGGCTACTGCCATATTTGCAAAATGTGCCTCTGAACCTTGACAAGTGCATGTTTCAGGCTCATCAATAAACAACAGGAGGGGTCACAGACATAAGACCAGCTGTTAAATAAAGCTCTTCTGACCTTAGCTGGCATGTGGGTAATGCTGCCCATTATGGACACAAGCAATTTTCACCCATTTATTAATTATATGTTTTACATTTGAGTGTTTCCTATCCTCTAAACCTCCAGGGATGGACACAGTTTAATACTGGCCACTTCTTATTATGGGAAATACGAAAACGTCTTTTAAAACTACAACTCCCAGTAGAGGAGTGCCATAGAGCATGTTGCGAAGGTTGCGAAACACAATAGTCAGCATGTGTAGTTCTGGGGACGGGGTGGGGGAGGGGGGGACGGGGTGGACCCGTTAAAATCCAGTTTTGGACAGTCTGCCGTGGTTCCATCCCATTTCAAGTGCTGTTCGACGCTCGGCACACTCTCCAATCACAGAGCTTGAGGACTATCACAGGGTTTGTCAAGCGAAGCGGAGAGAATACTTACTTCCGGGTGTAATATTCTGTAAAGCAAATTAGCTGCTCCGACCCTCGGTCCTGACCATGGGAGCCTGCCTGTGCCTGCAGACCTCCACTCTCAGGACAGTTAAATAAATAAACACAAGGATAATTATGTGTTATTGTTGAGTAAATGGAGAATTGCACAGGGGAAAATAACGTATAACAGAAATAATATCGATAGCAGCATCCCTAGCAACCACCTTGGTGACAATGAAAACGTTGTATAGACACAATTTCCTGAAGTAATCTTCATAATAACTAGCAAACTAAAGATCATGTGCATCCACTGCACACATAATCTGAAATAACAACTCATATTTCTCGCATCAAATGACATCAAAACGCATTTTAATGGCCAAACTAACTTTAAAATAGGCATTTTACACCGAGAATAAAACGAAGTTCGGCCATGTTTATTTTTTCTGCAGGGAGAAATTTGAAGATCACGTGACATACTGTAGATGCCAGCCATTGGAATGAATGGTGAAAAAAAACGTAGGGATCTTACAATTTCAGAGGCGTTTTTGTAGAAATACTACGTCCTACGTTGTGGACCAACGTAGTTATTACACGTTTTTTGTGAGACTGGGTTGCTATATCACATTAACATTGCCATATTTAGCATGTTAGCAGATGTTAGCATTTAGCTTAAAGCACCTCTCTGCCAAAAAATATCCACTCATATCTCCTAGCTTGACTGTGAACTCTTGTCCGTACTTATAGGTCAGTGATGAGGACAAGGTTCTGGCACAGATTGTGTATGTAGAGTGGGTTACCACCATCTAATTTCATTTTAAGAAATTGTCATATCTTTGACATATTTATTTATGGGATAAAGTGACAATACTTGGTTTTAATACGGATGTGGGTTGAATGATACAGAGGTGCCCTCCACTGCACAAATCAGCACATATTACATCCTATTTAAACATTTCCTAATCAAGACAACCCATCGGATGTACAGATCATATATCTAAGTCTTAGTCTAAACCTCTTTGCTCTGATTGTTCTTTCTCCAATGGCTTCCTTTCTTTCCCTATTTCTCAATCCATCTGTTATGTAATGGGATCCTTGCATCGTTATGAGTTATAGAAAACAGTTGTGGTGGCTATCCAGCTATGTGACTGTTTATTTCCCCCGTACACCACAGTCGGACCATATTATTGGGATAAAAGACAATAGACTTGACTACACTTTCACAGTTCTCCTCAGTCAAATCCACAGACGGGAGGCTCCAAACCTCATATAGAAATGTCACATTGTTCAAATCTAATGTGATTTATACTTTTGGTCTAAATATGAAACATGCACAGTTTGAATCTAGCGAGGCTAATGTTCCTATACCATTTTATTCTGTGTGAACAATGATTGATTACACAGTACTGCCACTGAAAGTTAAGTTTAAATTAGACTGAATAGTTCTGGCGGAAATCTAAAATATTTCATTTGAAATTAAAACTGCGGTCACAGACGTGCACGCAGTTGTGGGCGGGCCTTCGCGTCGGAGCGCCTGTAGGGGAGGGTCGCCGTTCGTCCCGGCGTCAAGCAGACGCGCGCGTGTCCTCCGAAATGAGCCGTTCGTAATTTCTCAAACGTTTGGGTCCCGGACTCCCAGGTCTTCCGGCAGCGACCGGGAAACGTATGTAGGCTCGCCGCCTGGAAGGAAAACACATTTCTGTAAAGGCTCGTCGACGATCAATTATCACGGAGGCTGTCTGGAGGAGCCTTAACCGTGGCGTGCGGTGCAGTGGGTTGTGCAGACGTTCTGCCCTTGACCGTTTGTTTACTCGATAAACGCATCTCCTCTGGATATTAGGCCATATATGTTCCATACCAGTGGAGTTTGCTTTTTGTTGTTGTGTTTATTGATCAAAAAGCAAACCTTCAATACAGCTGTTATGTGGTCAAGGTAAGTAAAGTAATGATTGAAGCTGTGTATTGGTTAATATTAGCGTATGACTTAAAATGAAAACACAACAGCATTTCAGAAAACACGACAGCATTTCAGAAAACGCCACAGCATTTCACAAAACGCCACAGTATTTCACAAATCACAACAGCATTTCAGAAAACGCCGCAGCATTTCAGAAAACACCACAGCATTTCACATTGGACAGAAAGGGTATTCCTTTAGGGAGAACACTTCTTGTTTATGATTGGACAGAGCCAGCCAGAGAAGCACTGCTGTGATTGGTTGTTTTTGCTGCCAGTGAAGAAATGACGCTTCGTGATTGGTCAACGTCCGACAGCGCAATATGTCCCAACCGGTCCCTCCCAACACATCAGCCGTTAGCACACACTCAGAGCTCACAGCTCCTCATATCTGTTCAGAAACTGGACAAAAGTTAAACATGTACAAACCACAGACTGTCTATGTCATGGCGAATACAGTCGCTGCTTTATTTATGTCTCTATGACGTTGTTGTGAGTGTGGACGGAGCAGCTACAGGTTAGTTTAGCCTGATGGATCCGATTCCATTCTGAAAACACGCATTTTAAAAGCTTTTCACCTGCCGTCTTGTCTGCAGACTTGTCAAAGCATTAATTCATGGTTTTTACTAACCGTTATCAGTATGTAGTTATTTCGGCATCACTTTGAAACGTGTATTACAATTAAATCACGGTCAAATATGTTCATTTTGTTGTAGTTGGTATCTCCCATAGGATTTACATGGAGATACTTCCCGCCCCCTCTCCAGCGCGTCTTGTTTGAATGACAGGAGCAAACACAGCTGACAGCCGCGGTGAAACTCGAGCGATTAGAGCGATGCGAATATTGGGTAGTCTACCATAGTATTTACATGGAGATAAGCCCCTTAAAAACCATGAATTAATAAATCATTAATTCTGTGTTTACTCCTGTCATTCAAAAAAGACGCTGGAGAGGGGGCGGGCCGTATCTCCATGTAAATCCTATCGGAATCGGATCGATCAGGCTAAACTAACCTGTAGCTGCTCCGTCCACACTCACAACAACATCATACAGACATAAATAAAGCAGCGACTGTATTCACCATGACATAGACCAGAGGTGCCCAGTACGTCGCCCGCGGGGGCAATGCTGGTAGATCGTGAGTCATTCTTAAAAAAAAAAAATCCAGCTCCGTTAAAATAGACAAAACAGGTTTTGATCCCTCCTCCCTTGGCCTCCCTGCCACTTAATTCAGGAGTTTACTTGATTGACAGAAAAAGCGACCTATCGCTTTCCAGTCTGTTAACCCAGAATGCAAAGCGATACAAAATCAGTCAAGTGCCGGGAAAACTCAAATTAAGTTAAAGAGACTAACAAGAGACAAACAACCAAATGAGTGCGGGACCGAGCAAGAAGCTAAAGACAAACCACTTCCACCCAGAATGGGAGGGAGAATATTGTTTTGTGATGTCACATTCAAAGGTTATTTGCATTATTTGTAAAGCAAGCGTCGCTCTGCCAAAGAAAGATAACGTGGAGAGGCATTATCGGAGTGTTCACAAGGCATATGACAGCGACTTCCCTCCGAGTAGCGAGTTGAGAAAGGTCATGTATTATTGCTACACAAATATGATCTCGCAATCTTAGTGTCGCCAACTCGTTTCTAACATGCAAAAAGACAAACAAATGCGTCTATGGTCGGTGTATTTTCGACCTTTCCGATCCAGACGAGATCTCTCTCTCCCCCGTCTGTGCGCGAGGGGGCGGGGCAGTTTACACACACGCGGCTGCTACAAGCAGCAACACACGGAGGAGATGGCGGAGAGAAGCGCTCCAAGGTGTGGTTAAATGTTACCCGTCTTGAGGTGGACAATGCTCCTTGCCAAGAGTGTTTAGCATGTAAGGGCGGGAACACGAGCAATGTGTCTAAACATTTAGCAAAAGTGCACCACATCCAGACGGAGGAATGCACCGGGTTCGACTGTCTTTCTAGCAGCTCTGCAGCCCCATCCACGAGTAACGTTTCCACGTCAGGTGTTATGCTAGCAGCAACACACGCAGTTAACTCAATGATTCAAACATGGGTTAATGATTAGAGGAAACTGAGTTACTCTTTATTTTGTTAAAGTTTCAGCTATTCTGTTTACAGTTCTGTCATCAGATTATTTAATAGGATTTGTTAAAACATTGTTGTTTCTTTTGATGCGAAATATTATTTATTTTATTTAAATAAAAAGCAATGTTAATTTTGTAAACAATTTGTTAATTTAATAATATATGTATTTTTGAATCAAGTATTCATCTTTATTGTCTTCATTGTTAGTTTACACATGCCTAAAACAACCTCAAGCTAAATCTAAAAGTTGATGGCTAAATAAGAGGGTTTGAGAAATTGTGCAAGGCATACAGTAATAGTCCAAATAGTCGATTAATCGTTTCATTAATCGATAGATTAATCGATTATCAAATTAGTCGTTTGTTGCAGCCCTATTATCCCATGTATAAATAAAACGTGTTATTCAGCAACCCTTGCAATTTGGGATTTTATTTTTGGTTGGTAGACCTCGGTGAGCTGGTCATTTCAAAAGTAGCTCACCAGCCCAAAAAGTGTGGGCACCCCTGACATAGACAGTCTGTGTTTTGCATATCTTTAACTTTTGTCCAGTTTATGAACAGATATGAGGAGCTGTGAGCTCTGAGTGTGTGCTAACAGCTAACGGCTGATGTGTTGGGCCAATCACGAAGTCATTTCTTGATTGGCAGCAACAACAACCAATCACAGCAGTGCTTCTCTGGCTGGCTCTGTCCAATCACAAACAATAAGTGTTCTCCCTAAGGAATACCCTTTCCGTCCAATGTGAAATGCTGTGGTGTTTTCTGAAATGCTGCGGTGTTTTCTGAAATGCTGCGGTGTTTTGTGAAATGCTGCGGCGTTTTGTGAAATGCTGTGGCGTTTTGTGAAATGCTGTTGCGTTTTTTGAAATGCTGTTGCGTTTTGTGAAATGCTGCGGTGTTTTGTGAAATGCTGCGGTGTTTTGTGAAATGCTGTTGTGTTTTCTGAAATGCTGTGGCGTTTTGTGAAATGCTGTTGTGTTTTCTGAAATGCTGTTGTGTTTTCTGAAATGCTGTGGCGTTTTGTGAAATGCTGTTGTGTTTTGTGAAATGCTGTGGTGTCTTGCACTTCAGGGCCACCGTACGATATAGATGTTTTTATTTTAAAGTAAATTCAGATGGAACATAGTAAAAACATGTAAATTCTAATGTCCGCCTACAAAAAACCCATTACTTATAGTGAAAACCACCCTTGAATGATGGGTTAGTAGACTAAAAGCTTTAGGAATCCAAACTATAACATATAATAAGTACCCTGTATCAAGATTGATGCAAAACAAGTGAAATTTGACCTTTTTAGAGAGGTTTAGAAAAATAAAGTCCAGGCGGACTCACCTCTGGGTAATTTGGGAACCATCAGTTCCATTTGAACGTTTTCACTGTAAAAATCATTTTATTACTTTGAATTATCACTAAACTTTCTTTTCCCTGGCGACATCAACCAGCTCTGACTGGGGGATCCCAAGGCGCTCCCAGGCCAGCGAAGAGATATAATCCCTCCACCTGGTCCTAGGTCTACCCCTTGGTCTCTTCCCAGCTGGACGTGCCTGGAACACCTCCCTAGGGAGGCGCCCAGATGGCATCCTAACTAGGTGCCCGAACCACCTCAACTGGCTCCTTTCGACGCGAAGGAGGAGCGGCTCAACTCCGAGTCCCTCCCTGATGACCGAACTTCTCACCTTATCCCTAAGGGAGACACCAGCCACCCTGCGGAGAAAACCCATCTCGGCCGCTTGTATCCGCGCCAGGGAAAAGAAAGTTTGGGGCTCTCTGCTGGAACTGCTACCCCCGCGACCCGACCACGGATAAGCGGAAGAAGATGGATGGATGGATGGATGAATTATCACTATAGGTATTCATTCCATCCAAATACAACTGTTGTGAAAAAAAATAAAATAAAAAAATAAAACATACTCTGTTATCCTCTTAGGCCCCACGGACCCGAAATCGCGTCATTTGCAGGAAACAACGTCTAAGGAACCATAATATTTAATAAACTATGAATATTTTATATCCATAGAACGGGAAAAAACTCATTTAACTGATGTTTTTCATTTATTTTTAAAAAAAAAACACACAATGCTAACAGTGAGCCTCTGAATTAGCCCCGAGCGAAAAATGCTAACTTATTACTGCACCGAAAATCACTCCTAGCTCCCTTATTACTTATCCTAGCTCCACCTCCAACACATTGTTTATGACCGTAAAGACACAGAATCTAATGGTGCCCACCTCAACACTGAAAGATACAAACTCGCGAGGTTATCAACAAAAACGTACATCAAAACAAGTGGCGCTAGGTACTATGCGCTAGGCTAACATAGCTTACCTTCCTCTTTGTCTGGTCTAAACTGGTCTTCAATGGCATTGTTATCTGCGTGAGGTAGCATGGACATGCTTCATTAGCTTAACTAGCATTAGCAATGCACACACCCACCGCGTGTTCCAACGAAAAGCATACAACGTCAACACATTTCAGTATAACACACCAATTGCTATATTACTCACGTTTGACAAAGTGGAGCAGGGTTTCTATGTACCGAGAAGTGGGTAGTTTAATGAGTCTGTTGACGACAAAACCTCCGCGCACACACACAGCCAAGGCAAGCTACCTGAATTAAGTCTCTCCCTAAACCGGAAATACCTAAATGTGACATCTGGTTTGTCATTCACAATAAAGTTTTTCAAAAATAAAGGTACATTTAATATTGACGTATCAAATTGATTCAAATGTCTTACACAACACATGTATCGAGACAATAAATGAACTGTTTATATAGCTGATCAACACCGTGTATGTTACTCATTACAGGATAATCACATGACACTAAATCAGACCGGCTGTTCTCCTCTGTTTACATCTTGCTGGTTTAAATTATGTGTTCTATAGGCTCTGTGCACAAGATGGGGTCTATCAACTTCCGGCGGCTGGGTGTGCGGCTGAGTACTTCCGGTTTGAGTACAGAACTTTGACAGCTTGACAGTTTATGTCACACCGAGAGCAAGAATGAGATTTCGGGGTAAAGAAAAGCGATTGGCCTTCCAGCGTGTAAGAAAGTCGGCACTACATTGCTGTGTGCCCCTTTGTACAAATTCGTCCCGTTATCAGAATCAGAATACCTTTATTAGTCCCACAGAGGGGAAATTTGCAGCGTTACAGCAGGAAAGAGCCACAGACAGCTTAGTGTTGAATATCTTACATGCGTTAAAAAGTACTAAGTTATAATATAATAAACAATATTCTAAAAAAGTACTAAGTTATAATATAATAAACAATATGCTAAAAAAAAGATAAAAAGTTACGTAATTTTCAAAAATACAGATAAAAAACAAATCAAATCTACAAATCAAATCCTGTAGCAGTTCTTAGGATTTAGCAGCCCGGTATATATATTACAGTTATTAAAGATGGCATATGTATATAAAGTATATATTGCACATAAAGCACATATTGCACATAGTTTGACGGTATTTAACAGCAGCAAGTTACACAATGTTATAATCGGGAGATAAGTTTCCATTCATTACGGCAAGCCTGGGCAACAACGATTAAAATATTTCTTGCTCCCAAACCAATTGTGTATTTCATTACAAAAAGCAGTTATACCATACTATGTTTAGGTACTAATGAATTATATCCTCAAAACAAACGCGCACACAAATAACAAAGGAAAATACATAATTTAATAAATCCACAATTTGATAACATTTTACAGATTAATTTAATAAACTTTTACAAAACATAGGTTGATGTTATATCGGGGGGAAAAATACATATTTAAACTTTTCAATTAGTCTGCATATTTAAGTAATGCTGGTTTATATAACAGATGAACAGATGTACAATATCCAGAAAGTAGATGCAAACAATATATATAATGTGTGCATTTCCAACATATCCTCTGAAAGAGTGTTAGTCGTTGAGTTGAGTAGTGAGCCATTCGTTTTTTTTTCGTGGTGCGATGTCTGCTGAGAAGTCCTTGTATACCTCGCTGACTTTGAGGACATCTGGGTCTGGCAGCCCCCCCCCCCAGGCACGGCCTTGTAACGTGTACTCCTTTGAACATGTTTATATGATAATTAGGACTTTAAGAACAATTTTACACTCAGACAACAATCACAAAGTTGTAGCAGGCTACATACAATTACTTAGGACAATATATATTACCTTACACTGTCAGCAACTGTAAACTGCTTTGGCATAGTGGAAATGAACACCATGTCACTCACTCTGCCTGGTTTCACACCCTATTAATTACACAAAATAATTGTCAATTTAATTGAAAAGGTCGTTGATGCAACATACTAAATCAGCTCTTGGCACAAAGGAAATACTCATTAAATCGTGGATTGGTTGTGAACACATACTGTACTTACCTTGGTTCTTGTTAGGGTTAGGGTTAGGGTAATGTTGTGAAACGAGTGGCCCATGGTGGTGGTGGGGTTATGGTATGGGCAGGCGTATGTAATGGACGACGAACACAGGCCACTCGATTCACAACATTACCCTAACCCTAACCCTACCCCTCACACCAGATACTGACTGGTTTTCGGACCCCCCCAATAAAGCAAAAATGCACGTTTCAGAGTGGCCTTTTATTGTGGCCAGCCTAAGGCACACCTGTGCAATAATCATGCTGTCTAATCAGCATCTTGATATGCCACACCTCTACACCTGTGAGGTGGGATGGATTATCTCGGCAAAGGAGAAGTGCTCACTATTACAGATTTTTTCAGATTTGTGAACAATATTTGAGAGAAATGGTTATTTTGTGTATATAGAAAATGTTTTAGATCTTTGAGTTCATCTCATGAAAAATGGGAGCAAAAACAAAAGTGTTGCGTTTATATTTTTGTTCAGTGTAGCTAGCTACCAGTTGATGTAGCAAATGTCACTATGTAATCTGTTGCAACACGTCAGCTAGCTGGGCTTATTTGAATCCTAAATCACAGGTTACCTACTCTTGCCACATCAAAACCCCAGAACATGAACCTGATTGAGGCTTTGAACCGATTAACACTTTTTATTTTCCTCCCTACTCTGAGATCGTGAGGCTTTTCATGCTTTCTCATGGACCTGTAACAGCTAGCCCTGATGCTCACTCTCCCTGAAGGTAGATCTTTGTTTGAAACTGTGGGGAATTGGATATCATTCATGTTATCCAAAAAAACGTAATAGTACATCATTAAAACGCTTTACACTGTATCAAGACTGTACATTTGTCAAAGTTAGCCAGTAACTACAGCTTTGTTTGTCACTTACCTTCATAATTGTCGACGTAGCTGGATATGTAGCTACATCTTGAACCCCTTTTCTCTTTTGCTCCTCGGGGATGAGCCTGCCGCTTGTACCAGCCGATGTACATCACTGATGTTAACCTTCGGTAGGTCTTGGAGACATCGAGTGTAAAATAGTGCCTATATAATATATATACGCTATCTATCGCTCTTCCCTCTACCGCTCTACTGTAGACCGGAAGTTTACAACCGCACACCCAGCCGCCGGAAGTTGGTAGACGCCATCTTGTGCAACTAGCCCATTGTATTGCATAGAAAGATGTGTTACTGTTCTGCTTGTAGTGGAAAGACTGTTTGTAGTCGTAGATAGAAAAACAAAGATGGAAAACATTTCACCATACATTGTTTTGGACTTTTATATGTATTGGGTGTTTATGGTTCATGTGGGAAATTAATAGGCAGAGCTGTTGCTGGTAAATTTGTGTGCCATCATAATAGCAATGTGTATACAGCGTTTCGTGAATATCTGGAAAACTATATGCGAGTAGTTTGGAGTCATTTGAGACATGTAAATCGTCAAAAATGGTACATTCTCTGTTAGCTTACGTTCGCCCCGATTGAGCTAGCAACTGTTTTATTCGCAATTGAACATGATATTGGATATGGGCTTAACTTGTCCTGGACTGGAATTTTTCCGATCTTTTCCAGAGGAGGTGTTTGCGAAAATGCGCTGAAAATGCATAAATAATGCAGATTTTTCAAAATGGCCAACTTTCTGGGGGGCGGGGCTAATGGAAGCTATTTTGAAATATGTCCGCAATTCCATCAGTAATGTCTGTGGCAAGATTGGGGTAGGTTGGAGAAACTATATGTGACTATCGCACAATAGGGGGCGCTACTGAGCTGGTGTACAAAAATGTACGTTTTTTTTGTACAGTCTGGAAAAAGACGTGGGTTGTGACGTGTGTTCCAAGTTTTGCGTCCGAAAGTCATTTTAGCGATTTTGTGGCATTTCAATCGTCAAAATTGGTACATGTTCTGTTAGCTTACGAGCTCCCCGTTTGAGCAGTCGATTATTCATTTGCAATTTGTATCACATTGGATATGGGCTGATCTTGTCCTGGTTTGGAATTTTTCCGATCATTTTCCTAGGAGAAGTATGCGAAAATGCGCATAAAATTGACATATTTCAAAATGGCCGACTTAATAGGGGGCGGGGATAATGGAAGCCATTTTGAAATATGTCCGCATTTCCATGAGGAATCTCTGTGCCAAGTTTCGGGTAGTTCGAAGAAACTACATTTGACTACCGCACAATAGGGGGCGCTACTGAGCCATATTTGCTAAAACGTACGATTTTTTTCTACAGTCTGGAAAAAGTTGTGGGCTGTGACATGCGTTCCGAATTTAAAAGCTGTAACTCATTTTTTCCCCTACTTATGGCTCGGTACATTTTTTAACCCTTCGATTTCGAGAAAAAACTGAATAGGACACGCCCACATTTTTCATTGGTTGCGAACCTTTAAATCTCAGTTTATACTCACCCTGCCAGTATGTCTATGACAACATATATTTTTTTAGTCCATCGGTTCTTGAGATATAAATTAGTTATGTTTTTGGCGCCCCCTATTGTCTGAAATGAACATTGTTTGTTGTGCCTATTCCCCAAGACACACTGAACCTATCCACCGAAATCTGTGATATTTGGATACATTTTGGATGAATTGTGAGCATTTATGTGTAGGCCACACCCTTTTGCTAATACGTTTTGATTGATGTCGGCCACATTTTTCCACACCTCGTGCTCATTTTGTACGGTAATGTGTCTGGCCCTCCACTGATGCTGTGCACTAAGTTTGGTGTGGAAAATCAAGAAATTGGAATTTCAGTTAATATTTCACTGTCTTTCACATTATGCTAATAAAAAAAAAATCAAAGTAGGCGGAGCTTCGGGATTTGATGGGGGTTTAAGATAATATGTAGAGTTGCTGCACCCGGATAAGTGTGCAAAATTTCAGGTCCGTCAGAGTTACGCTGGGACTTTGTAAATTTGTTCGAAAAACTGAATGTTCACAGGTGGCGCTAGAGAGCAAGTTTGAAATTTTTCACCCATCGAATCCAGAATGTCAACATTTACACCCGTCCTGGCGGCGTTGCCAAATGTCGCTACATGAATAGTGTCGCAAGCTCCTCAAAAACAGGTCGAAAGTGCAGAACCGGTAAAATAAGAATAATACTGCTGACGATTTCAATAGGTCTTTGCACTTCGTGCTCAGGCCCTAATGAAATGAATACTCCATAGGTCTAATTTGATACATCTGTGTTCTTTATACAGTATAGTGGGTGGATATTACAAATCAAAATATTTTATAAAATATTCTCAATCAAGTCTGATGAACCTACGGAAACATTGTTCATGTGGTTTATATGGCGCCGTATCTTCTCATGGACTGCTTTAAAATGTGCCCAAATGTGCCCAAGGCTGATATGCATTCTTCATGTACAAAGTCCCTGAAGCAGCATTATGCTTCTTTGCTTACCCATTGTGCTAGAAACATCCCATCGTGTTTTTCTCAACCACAAGACAGCGACTGGGGAAGGGAAAAGGTTGTGCCCATGGAGCTAATCTGTATTATTGCTGACAGATCTGTCAGCAATCATACAGATTAGCTTCATGGGCAGTATTAGTTGCTGTTTTGTTAATACTTGATTGATGGTTGAATGCTTATGTTAGGGTCAATTGTAATTGATGGATTGGAACGGTGGAATAAATATGTGCACATATTCCTACCATATTTATTCACTGAGAATTTGTTCCACATGATGATGACAACAGTATGCTTTGTTGCTTTACTCTTTTCAACATTGCCCAAAAACAGTGTGAGAAACCTCCTGAAAAACTACCCTTGATTAAATACAATTAACAAAATTCAAATTTCATTTGAAATGTTTATCTCCCTGTTCTCTTTAACAACAACGAAAAAGTGCACAATAAATGAAAATATTGCAAAAATGATAAACAATACTGCTTTCCTCTGGTGTAGGATGATGTGTAAAACATTAACATTTAATTTTTACTTGATTATTTTTTCTTAAAGGTCCTATGTCATTACCCATCCCCTTGTGAGTTATGAAGGTTTTTATGGTCTGCAGAGTCAAAAACCCTCAATCCCTGTAGGGAGTACAACTCTAACACAGAAAAGACCTCCCCAAAACGCCTCGTTGGAGATTTCTCATTTTCCAATGTTTTCTTCCTGGGTATCGTGACCTAGGGATACCCACCCAGTAGCCACGCCCAGAGCTATGGCCGCACCCTCTGCCAGCCGAACATATATACTAGGGATGTAACGATATATCGAATATCGCGATATCGCGGTAAATAAATGTCTCAATACCGTCGTGAGACTGACAAAATCTACCGCGATTTTTTTTTTTTTTAAATAATCTTTTTTTTTTTTTTTATATAATAAAAAAAAAAAAAAAACTTTATTTAACCAGATCGATCTCTTTTTCAAGGGAGACCTGTCCAACATGACAGCAAGTAGGTTATAACATGAACATAAAACAACAGATAACACAAAAGGACATCGTACAGGGCTACATGTACATACCTAGAGACATTGACAAGTACCAACAGTATATTTATATCTCACCCTGTCAATAAGCCTCACCTTCTTGGCAAACACTGTAATGTTTTTGAAGTGGTGGAGAGACAATGCACAGTTTTACCCACTGCTGTCACCCATGGCCAAAGCATATCTCTCTGTCCCAGCAACATCAGTGCCAAGCAAGAGAGTTTTTTCCACAGCAGGGGATATTGTAAACGCCCAAACATCCCAGCTTCTACCTGGAAATTGTGGACATGCTCATATTCCTAAAAGATTAACTAACTCACTCACTCAGCATCATCAAGGTTGATGATGCTGAGTGAGTGAGTGAGTGAGTGAGTTAGAGTTGAGTTACTTGAAAAACTAAAGTGAAACTTGATTTATTCTATTACAGGGTCTGATTATTATATTGTTGACACTTTAAAATACTACTATCCTACTAAAATGCTGTACGAATCAGATTTATTATTTAATAAAAAAAAAAAATTCAAGTAAAAAATAATATTTTTTATAATAATTTACATTTTTTTGGTGGAGGGGGATCCGACTCACATGTTACTGCTTAAGTCATCAGTACTTACCGCACCATTACTTAGGCAGTTTGGGTACCGTAAACTCAAGTAACGCATACAAAAAAGAGTAGTTACCCATTACCTAATGATTACCTTACGTTACTTAAGCAGTTTGTTTCCCCTCAAGTAAAGTAATGCATCAAAAAGAGTAGTTACCCATTACCTAATGATTACCTTACGTTACTTAAGCAGTTTGTGTCCCCTCAAGTAAAGTAATGCATCAAAAACAGTAGATACCCATTAACTAATCATTTCTTCACCATTATCTTATCATTAGTTAAGCAGTTTAACAAACAAAAACTGTTGATGACAATGAAGGATCTACAGCCACTCAAGTTTACATTTTAATTGAAACAACTTTTTAAACGTTTTGAAAAAGTCATATATGATTATATACTGTTTACATGAGGAACATTACAAAAAATAAAAAATACCTTTTATCAGATAAAACAAAACCCAAAGCTGCACTCTTCTGCACTTTAATTGTGGGCAAATAAAAAAATCTATCAAAAAACAAGAGAGCAACAATGTTTTAACGGGTCACAACTGCAGGTGACTCGTTAGTCGTTATCAATAGAGTATGTGGAAGAATTGACTGCAAAGCATCTCCTATGTCATCTGGCATTTATTCTGAGGACAACAAACACACAATGTCCGTTCCACGTTGCACGTCACATCACCACATTACTGCTCCCATCACTGTCATAGTATATATACAGAATTGCAGAATAACTATGAAATTGCCAAGATAACTTTACCGTATTTTCCGGACTACAAGTCCCACCTGAGTATAAGTCGCTCTTGTCAAAAAACGTGTCGTTAAGAGAAAGAAAACATATATAAATCGCTTCGGTGTATAAATCGCATTTATCCACTGAAGTCTTCATCCGCTGTGAAGGTCTCACTATCACCGAGCTAGCTATCCATCCAGTTAAACACTTTCAAAGAGAAACTCCGGCACAGATGTCAGCTTTACTGATGTTTAATGAATTGGTGAAACGGTAAACACAATACAGACATGGCGTTGTCACAAAGCGTTACTTTTATAAATTCAGTAATCACACTACAGTTACTAACATTGCCCGACACGCCTTACTGTTATACATTCAGTAATCACACTACAGTTAGCCTACTAACATAAAGAATTACTAGATTCTCCCTTTGACAGACAAGAGGGATTTCCGCCGCGGGATTATATCTACGTAACATTTGCGCGATTTGCGCGTCCACATGCAGTGCATAAACATGGCTGAGTCGTCATCATCATCAACAGCGATAACTTTCGAGGGGTGGAGGTATGCCCATTATTTTGAGTTCGTCCGAAGAAAGGACAGGAATGTGACGGTGAGGTGCAAACTGTGTCCAGGCCAGAAGCTGTTATCCACTGCTGCAAACACCACGTCAAACCTCCACAAGCACCTGCAAATACAACGTGGTATAGCTAAGGACCTCCGAATCCAGAGTGAGGATGGTAGGTTTTCACTGACTTTTTAGTTTTAGCTTGTGGTAGCCTATTTTATTAAAGAGCATAAAAGGAAACACTTCTGTTATGTCTTCCTTATTGCAATAGTAATTGTTATGTGTGCACATGTAGGCATAAGTTTTAAGTTTTGGCAATAGGCTGTTTCTGAGTAACCCAAAAGTAATTTAAAGAAACGAGTAGAGTATCGAGTTACTTTATAGAGTAACGAAGTAAAGTAATATATTGCTTCTTTTTTTTTTTTAAAGTAATATGTAAGATATTGCTTTTTTTGAGTAACAACCCCATCTTTGATTATAAGTTACTACACTTTTATATATAGAATATATATATATATATATATATATATATGTATAATAAGAACTGGATACATCGTCGAAGGCAGGGTCTCGTTCTTTCCTATGAGAGCTGCTCATTGGCGCATGAAGGCAAAATATCCCAACTTTTGAGAGAGCGAAACGTCACAGATTACCCGTATGTGCGCTCACAGAGCATGCGCCCCTTAAGCCCCACCCCCCGAGCTCCCACTCTCGGCTCACTAGAATGAATGGAGAGAGAAAATAAATCTAGATTCGGCTTTTAGTTCATTTTACAACTTTAAGGACTTAATGATTCTAATAAGGGCTATAGAATAGTTCGTACTGGGTCGTTTATTTAGTTTATTTAGTCTCTTTCCCCATGTTAGTCAATGGGACTAACTGGGCCGGGTGACGTCACGGAAGTGACGTCACGAATTTTGGGCACAGAGTCCGGAGCACTTCCTGGGGCTTGATCCCAACAGGATGGTGTCGGTCGTCACTGAAGCCCATGCTGTGTCGATGACGTGACTTTATTTTTCTTCAGTGGTACAGCAGTTTTCAGTTAGCACGATTGTATATTGTGCCATCTATTGGCCGGAGTTTGAAAGCCAGACAAAATTCAATAAATAAGTCGCGTCGGAGTATAAATCGCAGGATACAGCCAGACAGGCAAAAAAAATGCGACTTATAGTCCGGAAAATATAGTATCTTTGAGTAATCAAATATAATACAAACATAGTCTACCTGAGGACAACAAACACACAAGGTCCTTTAACATCCACGTTGCACGTCACATCACTACTAAAACAGAAGACAGGAAACTCAGTACCCCCATGTCTGTTAACCAGTAACTAACCATCAGTTCTTCAATCAAAGTAACTCATTAACTAACCATTAATGAATCATTCATTTATACAGTACCCCCGCAGTCTGTTTACCAGTAACGAACCATTAGTTCTTCAATCTCAGTCGCTCAGGAACTCCTCATTAACTAACCATTAAAGGTGGGGTAGGTAAGTTTGAGAAACCAGCTTGAGTGCGCTAGAAATTGAAAATACACAACCGGAAAAAATCTGCCACTTCCTTACAGAGCCCCTCCTCCAACACACACAAACGCGCACATGACCAATGAGGGCACGAGATAAGTTTGTGCACAGATGGAAGGCTGACAGGCAGGTAGGCCATCCAGTCATTTTGCCGGCTAAAATGACTGGTCGTGCTTTTTACAGTGCTACGGCTTCCACAGATGACATTTTTTTATGGATTTTTTCTCAAAGCACTTAAGATATTCATTGCTATCGGGATGTTAAGAGCATTCCATGGGATATAACAAAAAGTGTATCTCGAGCCGGTTTCTCAAACTTACCTACCCCACCTTTAACAATCTAGTCGTTCCTTATTCACTACTCAGTAACTAAGCACATTTTGTGTACCTTATTGTAAAGAGTTACCAAAAGCACTCTTCTCTTTTGCTTGAATATTCTGTAACTTTGAGGAATATGGAATTATGTGGAACCTTTTTCTTGATTCCATCAATGTTTCTTCCTTGGAGATTCCCCTTTCATCAGTATTGCTAAACAAAGTCCTGCAAGGATTTCGTTTAGCAAACCAGTACCTGTTCTGGACTTGCGCCTAGTCGAGAGCCAGACCCCCTCCCATGACGTAATAGCTCCAGGCAGCAGGGTACTTTAGGGAAAAACGACGGCACGGGGGAAATAGATGAAATGAAACATCAGAAAGCTAAATGTGCAGATCACAGAGGCAAAGCATGATCCCCTCTGTCAATGGATTAAGCTGTCTTGTGTTTCCACCTTGTTAGTACAGCTTTTTGGCAGACGCACACTCTCCAATCTCTCCGAAATGTTCTATATTTCTGACAGGGCTGGCGCAGTTTCATTAATTGATTACTAAACTCTTTCGACACGACACTGGGATTCAACAGTAACTGATCTTATATAATTTTCCACATGCTGGTGTAACGGTCCAAAACAATCCAAGTCTCAACAGAGAGATCATTTGGTGTAGCATGAAAGCTGCTAACGCTGCTAAAAATGGCCACATTTTTTTATTTTCGTATCATATTCTTTCACCTTCAGCTAGTTTGCGACTTTTTTTTCTTACTCATATATTGAAATAGATATAAGATAGATTAAACATTTGGAGTTGCATATGCAAGTCCCTCCTCTGTGTGAGATCCTGACAGTTCCCTGAGCCACAGAGCAGGAATATACAGGCCTGGCCCGGCCCAGCTTGGCCCAGACCAGGTCTTAAATTCCAACAGCGCTGAGTATTGGGTTACGAGCATGTAGCTGAGGGGAGTAAATACCATCTTTATTGCAGCTCATCCATTTGGTTTATGTCTTATTAAATTATGAAGTAGGGATACCAACAACAGGTAACATACTTTCATCCCTCTAATTTTATAGTGGGTCCTATTGGGGATAGCAAGTGGGGGAAGGATTGTTCTGCCCTTGGGAACCAGCATAAAGCCTGGCCCATAAGCTGGAGCGCTGTATGTGCCTGTCTGTGCTTTTAATTCTGAAAGACCCCACATGAAAACCCACCTGCGGCCGGAGAGAGAGAGCCTTCTCATTCCTCACTGCTGAACAAAGACTTGCTGTGTGTAAAAAGTTTTTTTCAAAATGAATATTTTGCTATAGAGAAACACTTAAGATCTGAAACCTTGTTTTTGTGGTTTAAAGCACACCACATAACACTGCCTTGCATTTCATGTAGGAACATTTAAACTAACCATCTTTACATTTTAACCACAACATTGATTATAAGGTCAATATGATTGCTCTGAAAATGTAATTTAGGAGAGAAGAGGATTATTTTTATTAGAAAAATAGCCTGAAGCTCAAACTCATTACATATTCCACGCATGTTTTACTGTTATTTCTTTAATAGGACAGGCTTTGAATGAACAAAATCACAATTTCGTCAATTCCACCCGTCAGAAATCATTAATGTGTACATGTCCCTGCTGAAACAAGTGAATAATGACACCAGGATTACATTTCAACCAACAGTAAAGCGTTTTATTTAAACATCCATCAAATCCTTCGAGTCAAACCAAAGTGAAACATTAAAAACATATTTCTATTTATCACTTATTAAGGAAGCCAATATGTACACATCACATCAGGAGATTACTTTTTTTTTTAAACAAAGACATTTGGTAAACATAAAGAAAGATGTAATGTGACTAACCTATGCTTTTACACAGCCCACGTGATTAGGGGGCATCTGCTGGTGGACATAATTAAAGACAGATATTAAAGATAGAGTGGCTTGATACAGTATATAAATAGGAAGGATAAGCCATTTTTCTTCATGTTAAGCCAGGAGCATTTTCACTCTTGTACACCAACATGCTTTGATATATCTAGCTTGGAGCACAATGTGGTTATTGAACTTAAAGTGAGCATCTGCTTGTCATTGAGAACATGTGACTGATTTATGACTGAGATTCAACATCAAGACATGAATGAGATGGGATAAGACATGACATCGGGGAATCATAAACAGAATGACAGAAAGATGGTTTTCTTCACATTTACCTTTTTGAGCAAAGGTCACGTTTTATTTCATCGGTGTGACGTCAATCTTATAACACAGATTAGCATAGTGATAAATGTTGGTAACAGGATGAGATCACGATTGCGTAGGGAGTGTCATTAAAGGGCGTGGGATGGTACTAAAGGGAGATGTGTCAGTCTTATTTTGTCAATTTTACCTTCTGACTCACATGGACTGCAGGGTATTAGGCTGTGAGGCATCATTTGATGTTATTATACCACAGCCATAATTCAATCTGCCCTGATCTGATCTGTGTCTCTGACAGCGTTGACATTTTGTGAAAGAAACAACACTGAACTCGACCTTACAGCCACATTTATCTGTTGCCCCCAAGGGCAACAACATTTTAGGTATTATCAGTTGCCTTTAAGTCATTTGCTTTTGGTGAAAACACCACTTGTTTTTATTTTTAAATAATGGTAGACATGATACTTAATTTGAAAATTATTTCCAGTAATATTTTACTTGAATTTATCTTACTGCTTTAGACTACTTTCTAAGAGAAGATACTTTTAATATGTAAGATTTTTCAACCAAAATATTGTAATAAATCGTTTTTTGGGTAATATTGCAATTGGCTATGATAGGAACTAAAACACATACATTTCAAATCAATCCTTTGATTTGATTACACACTGTAGATATTTAAAAGTAACATCAACGACTCAACTGCAGAATACCTTCCTGTGTAAATCATAAAACACAATGAGAGATCAGAATCACAATGCTACTTGCTAAGTATTGTTTAAACTAAAGTATCATTCGATTCAAGCTTTGCATCACATTTTTTACAATACTACATGTGAGATCACATCTCACGTTGAGTTTCTGTCATACATGTTAATCTATCTATATTTTAATGATCAATTAGTAATATATGTTGTTGTGTCACAAATAATCCTGTTCCACTTTTCTATAGAAGGTTTTGTGGTAGTTTATTGTACAGTATGTAACTTGTCTCTCCCTGCTTTTCTTTCCATGCTATAAAAAAACTGAAATGTTCTACAACTTAAACTGTGTTTATAGCATCCAGTAACAACTTTTTGAAAATCTATGGCTTCAGGATGCTGTTTGATGGAGAACAGTGACAGTCAGCTCATCATATTTCAATGGTGTACCGATAAATGTGGGTCATGTCAACACTTGAGCGTCTACAGCAGGGGTGTTTAACTAAAATTCAACGAGGTCCAGTTAGAGAAAATGTCCCCATGCAAAGGTCCGGAACATCAAAATGTCTAACTTGCTTTATGAATTAGTGTGATATATATTGAAGTAGCCTGCAGCTTTATCAACATCTGCATGTAATCAACAACTGACTGCCAATCAAATAAAGAAAGTATAATTCAAAAACAACAATATTTATTGTCAATTAACATTGAACTATACAGATATACAGTAAAATACTGTGGCTATGTGTAATGTTCCTCTCGGGCTGCATTTACAAATAAAATAGAGGAAATAAATAAAATAGCTTTTGAAAATATGTGCATCTTAAAAGTGCTTAATTTTAGATAAATAAAATAAAGTGTAGCAGCAGCTTGAGTGTCCCTTTTTCTTTGTTAACCGTTTCACATCATGATTTAACAGTTTCAGACGATTATAGAACAATATCAGTCTTTACACATCATTTGAACAGTTTTAAAGTTTCTCTTTCTTTCCCTCTTATATTGCAGTCCCTCACTCACTTTTTTAAAATTCAGTGTGAGAATTGAGCTCGAGCTTGTCCTGCCAGGAGTTTGTAAATCTGGGCTGAAATGGTGTCAGGGCCATTCTCATACACATGCAGGTGCTCATTGGTTACAGTGATGCAAACACAGGTATGGTGAAAAAAGAGAGAACTATTCGAAGCAGAAAAAAAACAGCGTAATATACCATCTGACAAAGGCCTGTGCTATAATGCTTCAATTAACTGCTATTCTTTATAATATACTCAAAGATCAATAGGAGACAGAGATGTTAAGTTATAAATCAAGGGTTTTTATTATTATTTACAGCAGGGGTGGGGACCTTTTTTCCTTTCAATTTTTACAACATCCTCCGAGGGCCGTACAAATGATTGAAATTATTTTTCTTTTTGGATATTTTACAAATCACTCCCCTTTTAAACTCTATTCTTGTTATTTTTAACAACTTTTTTGTGACTGTCATATAGTGTTTTATACCTGTTTTTCATTTAGTCTCATTAATAACTATATAATGATCATATCAAGGTGTGCCTTAACCTCACTGAGCTGAGGTTATTTGAGCCTCTCAGGAGAGAGCTCTCTTCCACCTGGTTGTAAAAAAGCTCTTTAAATTCGTTAGCATAGCTAGCTAACCAGATGCTAATAACAACAGATCGCCACTGTGCTTACAACTAAAGACACAGCCACGTAAACACTGTGGCATATACGGCTCCTTATGGGTACTGCAATATTTGAAGGGCTGGAGCGGCGTTCCGGTGCTCTCTGTCAGCAATCCTTTCAGACGAGACATACCCATACGACATACCCAAGCGGCAAACTGTGGGGTAGAGCCGGGAAGCCAATACGGAAGTGCCACACACTGCAGTTCAAAAAAACATGTTTCTACCCCTGGCTCCATACATTTTATTAGCGATATAGTTAGATTCCACCTTCATGATTATGGATCTGTGAGTGAATTGTTTTCTAACGCGACCCTTTTATTTATATTAGGTCTTAAAGTGTGTGCATAAATTAGGGCGTGGTCATATTGAGTGACGGCTCTGTGAAGTGACTGCCACTGTTAGCTTCTTGTCTCTCTGCTACCTGCTCCGTGAAGCTAGCTACAGGGACTCTGCCTGCTCAGCTCATCCAGGAAACACAACTTGTAGCTGGCCGTGGTTGTTTGTTCTTCATGCTTATATATCGGACTATTGTGACTCGCTCTGCGGTTAAAACAGACGGTGCATGAATGTGGTAAGTGCAATTCGAGTGCTTTATTTATGTGTTAATGATTTTTATCAGCTACGTAATGAATGGTAAGGCTTGGGTTAGCATGTAAGCTAGTGGTAGCTACATCGGTGCTAATCGTAGCTTCCAAGTTAAAATCATAGACTGTATATATAAAGGTTAAAACGAAATAGACAAGTGTTAAGCGTTAATTGGGATAATACTGTTGAACAAACGGCTTCTGTTTGAGGTTGATAAAATAAGGTTACATCCTTGTAACTTAGATATTTTATTATGTAGGTAGGAACTGTATGCATCTAAGGTTAATTTAAATTGGCTATGCTCAAGTATGTAGACAAGCTAATGTCGAAGTAGTGTATGTGAAATCAACCTCACAATAAGATGTGTGTATATTACAATTATTAATGTCATATTTCAAGATGATTACTTAGATATTACAATATGGTTGGTTGAGCTGGAGTTCATTATCGAGCTTACACGTTAACGTCACAGTCATCTGAAGAACGAACCCAAACCTTGTTGTTTTTATTAATTGCATTACCAAATGGGTATCAAATAAACAGTAAGCATTGGTAACACAACTTCCAAAGTTACAGTAAAATAAAAAGGACCCTGACTCGGACAATACACAATCCAACATGTTCAACAGAAGAGAATCAGTTATATTGTTTGTACACATGGTACTTTACATATATATATATATATATATATATATATATATCTGTTTGTTTAAGGTGTCCAGGTGATGCAGACAGGCTGGACCAGAGAGTGAGAGACAGAACTGGACTCCTCACAGCAGCACATCTTCCGGCGCAGACTGAAAACTCATCTCTTTCGACTCCACCTCGAGCGATAGAATTACTAACAAAGAACTGCTAACAGAGCACTTATATACTAATAAAGGACTGGCTTATCTAGAGCCAGTTGAGTAGCACTTGAAATGTTTGGCTCTATGAAACCTGATGTACTTATATGATTCTGTTTTCTTCAAGGTTGTGTCTTCCTGGTCGAATGTACTTATTGTAAGTCGCTTTGGATAAAAGCGTCAGCTAAATGCAATGTAATGAACTTCAGCTCAGGTACAAAGACTCTTTTTTCATACTGTACAAAGAATCAAGAAAGATATTGGTTTAAATGAATGAAGTATTGACTTGAATACACTGATATACATTCCATTAAACAATACTAAATACTAGATCACCTACACATCAGTTAAGTTGAGGGGTTTTTCCATGCAAAAAGTTACATTTAGATATTTAGCAATATTACTTTGTCAGCTTTCTAATTTAATGTATTGAAAGCAAAGATATTTAACACATAGTGAGAACTGCTACTATTTATCTCTCAATATTGTCTGTAAAAAACATGGTAAAAGTTATTCTTTCAGTGAGACAACAAAGCAAGCTTCTGCAGTTGCACTACGTTTTGATAACAGTTAAATATTATTTTGATAATAACATATATTTCAATGTTGATGAACTTCATACTGTTCATTCATAATCTGATTGTCTTTGTAGCTCACTGTTGAAAAAAAAACAAAAACATTACAATTACAAAATAATTATATCTACAGCCCCTAAACACACAAACACACTGCTTTCATAAATAACACACTTGTTCTGCAATAATATGTTTTATGTTTCCTGTCATTTTTGTTAGGAAAGGACATGCCTGAAAGACACGACATTTTCTCCTTCTCTGAGGGTCAAGAAGAACATCCAAGAGGAACATTAAAAGCTGATGTTATGAGATTTTAAGACCAGTACAGGACATTCACTAATAAACTACTTTTATTGTAAAAACAGTCAGCTGATCGAATGCAGCTATTTCCACATCTACACTCCATCCGCTGATTATTTCTATTTGCCTCACTTTATGAGCTTCACATCACCTGTGCCTTGTACCGCAGAGTTTGCAACGTCACAAATAAATGGGGCCAATCTTCAGTCAGATGTGAATGTGTAATCTAACATTTTCAGTAAGAATAATGGACAAAAGGAGTGCAAATACAATTTATTGAAATGTGAACCAAAAGTTAATGAAATGTTTTAAATAAAAAGCACATATGGACAGAAGGTGTAAACCTATTAAATGTATAAGTAAACACATTTAGTCAAATAAAGTGACAGACTAGGCCTGTGCAGTTGGTATCAGCTTTGCCCAGCATGGGCTCCTCCATCAGGCCTGGTCCCCCTCACAGAGGAAAGACCCTCAGTCCTCTCCAAACCAACAGACAGGACGTCCATCACACGGAGGTTTCTCCCTGAAGTCTCTGCTGCTCTCTGGACACCATGCTGTCTCAATCCGTCCACACTGAATATGAGAGGGGGAAAATGAAAATAATAAATGCTTTAGACAATAAGAAACATAAAGTTGACTGTTGAGTTGCTAATTTTTTTTAGATTGTCAATACTATTACTGTATAACTAATATCTCAGGTTAAGAGGCACATTCAAATAAAGATTGGTCTTTAAATACATGTTGTCTTTTGAATTGTTTGTCTAAAGTCAAGGATCTAGAACTGGTACTTAGTTTTAATGATACGGTCTGGTTATTATGCTGTTTGGAGGAGGCCTCACAGGTAAGAGCACTAACTAGCTACCATCACATGTACCTTAGCTTGACTTAAATGTATTAAACGTATAGTTAAGTGATATCAAAATATAAATAAGTAATGTCATGCAAACATATTAATATTTGCTTGATTCCAGTGTTGAATTTAGCACAATTGCATACAAACGTTAAGGGGTTTTAAGATTCTGAAGTATTATGCTAAAAACTCAATAACTTAGATTATTATTTATAGTTTTGCTGAATAGTTTTATGTCCGCTTACCTTAGAAACGTAAAATGCGACGGCAGCGTGCAGATGGGGAGCATGTTAGCTTAGCTTGGTAGCTTCAGCTAGCTCTGGAACTTCCAGCTAGGTGGCAGGAGGTCCCGCCTCGGCTCCGCCTCTTTGCCCTTATTTGGAGAAGGCGGGAGTTGAACTCTGACGTCACTGTTGAGCCGTTAAAGGCCGACTCCGCCTACTAAGGGCTTCACGGCAACTCTGCAGAATCCTATGGGTGACGTCACGGACCCTACGTCCATTTATATATATATACAGTCTATGGACATACCACGTGAAGACACGTTACGCTCGTGTTGTGTTCACGGAACCTGTCCTTGGCCAGGAAAAACAGGTACTCACTTGTATAATTATTTTTGCGGTCTAGATTTATTCTTCTTTTTTGAAGTGAGAAGTTGTCCGTCAGTCGGACTGACGGACGGACTCCCCCCACCCCCAAAACGAAAACTCTTCGGTTCTCCATGAATTACACAAGTCACCCAAATCAGCGTTAAAAAAGCGGGAGGCGCCGAAAAATCCCCTATTAATGTACTGATTATAGCTCCGGGTCCGTATAGGTCGACGTCTGGGTCCGGATCCGGACCGCGGTCCGCCTGTTGCCGACCCTTGGTCTACAGCAGTGGTTCTCAAACTTTTTCTGTCATTCCCCACTTTGAACAGGTGGGCCTTTTCAAGCCCCACCTGTTCCTCATCGCTCCAATAAAATGGTAGGCCAAGCTTAACATTGTCAAATGTATCGTTCTATAACAGGGGTCTCCAACCTTTTTATTTCAAAAAATAAAACAAGTCGTGAGCTACTTTTACTCCTCTTTTTTGTTTTTTTGCAGTGTATATATTTAGCACATTTTAACATTATTATATGCTACCTTTAACCTTTGAGTGCTGTTTGGGTCTGTGGGACCCATTTTCAGTGTTTACTAAAATAAAATGTATGCAATTTAATTATTTTAACCTGCTTTATTTGGTGGTGGACGTCACATCCTCTGGGTCCGGGGGCATGCACCCCCAGGAAGATTTTTTTTAAATGTTGAAGTTAAATGCATCAATCTGGTGCACTTTGAGCTAGGGCTGCTCAATTAATCGTATTTTAATCGCAATTACGATTTTGGATTGCAACGATTATGAAAACAACATAATCGAAATAAAACGATTTTATTTATTTTTTAAATAGGGTTTTCAGTTGAATTATAGGCCTACTTAAAGTTCAGGGTAATCAACTGTTAAAAACATACTTTTCAAATTATTTTCTTCAATAAATTGATGTTTTTCAAAGTAAATGGTTAATCGTGATATCAATTATTGACCCAAATAATCGAGATTATGATTTTTGCCATAATCGAGCAGCCCTACTTTGAGCCCAACATGAATTTATGGATACAGCTCTCAACACTCAGATGAAAGGGAGCTGTACACTTTTCAATAATCCAAATATCTTTAGAATATGATCACAACAAATCATTTAAACTTGTTTATTCTTATCTTATGTTACCTAGTTAGCATTCTTTCTTTTTATTTATGCATATTTGACTAATCCCTCCCCTTTTAAACTTTTTACTTTTTACTATAGTACACATTGGAATGATTTCTTACTTTAGTTTTTACAACTTTATTAAATAGATAAAGGTGTGCTCTCTCTCTCTTGCTCTCTCGCTCTCTCTCTCTCTCTCTCTCTCGCTCCACATTGCTTTTCTTCCCGACTGCAACGCTGTTGTGTGTGTCTGTGAGAGCCTTTCACATGTGTGTATGAGAGATTTTTACCAGTGGCGAGCCTGTCTCTGAGGGCCTAAGATATTCTACAAAATAATATTTAAAAACATTAAAACAAATTATATTTTTCTTTATATATATTTTTTTAAATATGTTTTTAGTAATATTTGTCATTAGTTTTACCAAAAATAACTTGATTAAATTGTATTTAAAATAACATTTCCAAAGAAATAAATCCTTTGAATCTGCCTATTCAGTTTCTGTTTGCATGTGAAGGGTTAAATTAAAGAAGCTCCTCTCTGCGAGTCTGTGAAGACAGGAGCTGATTGGACGTCCAGCTATGAATTCACAGAGGGCCAGCTATAGTAACTGAAGAGAGAGTAATGTCAAATGACAGTACAATTGACCAATCATATCTTCCCTCTAAATGGGTGGGCTTTATTATCGCGGACTTTATGACAAGTTCCACCCGCTGTGAAACGTTTCTTGTTTCCATAGCAACAGCAACTGTCAACAGCGTAAACTCGCCTTCAAAATAAAAGCATGCCAAATTACACTTAAGACATACAACTGCAACAAAAGTAACAAACACAATGCAATATCCTTTTCAATTTCAAAGAACACAAATTGGGTTATCTACAGGTGTTGTTTTGTGTGGTAGAGGGTCGCTTTCATTGATGCGTTTTGCACCCCGGGCAGGCCGTTGTTTTTTTTTCTTCCCGCGACCCACCAATCACATCTCTGCTACCAGTGGGGCGCGCCCCACACTTTGAGAAACGCTGGTCTACAGGGACCGGTGGAGCTTCATCTACTTGATACCACTCTATAAGATGTCAATCGTCCCCACTTGAACTTTGAAGTTTGTGCCTTCCTGTTTTTCCTTCTGTTCATCTTTCAGTCTTTCCATTGAAACTTCACTCCTTTGGCACGCTTGGCTGTCTATATTAAAGAAGCTTTTTAACGTAAATAGCAGGGATCACTGGTGTAGAAGAGAGCCATAAACAGCTTTATTCACATACCTTACCCAAGCTGCCTTCAGTGTTGAGTTCCACCACAAAGCAGAACTGTGTAGGTCGATCCCGTAAATAACACCAGCGGTTTGTCATTTGATAGAGGTATAGCAATCACCACAATAACATTTGGACATATTTTGTCAAGATAGGGATAAAGCATGTGGCTGATTATCAAAATAACACATTTAAGAATTATCTGCTTTACTGGATGCTCAAATCTACAACTTATTTTTTCTCACATTTCTCAACATATGATTAAGCCAATGACTGAGAACGGTTTTAAGTTTTCCAATAAAAAGATTGTAGTCACAGGGAAAGCAATTCTTCTTATTTTTGTAAATGATATTGAACAGATAAACAATGAAGATACATCTCAGTTCAATACCATTTTGGTTACTTGCATTGTCGATGTATCATGTCCTTCAGGAAAATATGAGCTCAGCGTCATAAATAGCTATTTATCTGCCGCCGGCTGTAAGTGGTAGAGGTGCAGGGGCAGCTCTATCAGACGGGCACTCTTGACCCTGCGTGGCTGTGCTCGAGTACCAGTTCCAGTGGCCCATAGCCAGGAGAGCTTAGACCACTTTAACCAGTCTACTACAACCAGGGAGATCAAGGTGATCAACAAGGTGAGGCTCTGGGAGCTTTGTGGGAAATAAAGGGATCAACAGCCTTTATATTTGTCAGTTTTAATAACCATCTTACTTTGGCTTTGCTGATTTTCCATCTCTGTATTCTTTCCTTCTCACTTTTACATACAAATAATGTTGATTTATTCCGTCTTAGTTTTTTTCTCCATTCTGCCTATATTCCCTTTTCCTCTTTTCAATCACATTTCACTGTATCTAAGTTATTTATTTCCTCTCTCACTGCCTCTTCCTCGTCTCTTTCTCCTTCAGCTCACTACCCCGACACCTCACCATCAGGGAGCTGCGCTAATCTTTTTGACCTGCCACATCCTCCAGGCTCTTCCGCCCGCTTAAGTAGGGGCTCTACTACAGTGTGTGTGTGTGTGTGTGTGTGTGTGTGTGTGTGTGTGTGTGTGTGTGTGTGTGTGTGTGTGTGTGTGTGTGTGTTGTGTGTGTGTGTGTGCGTGTGTGTGTGGTGAGTTGAGTTTGTTGATGTTGTGGGGTGTGTTTCTGTAGTGGTAGAGGCCTGTTTGCGCGGCTCTCAGGGTCACTGAGCCCTTGGTCATGTAAGCGAAGTCAGAAAAAAGCAGACAGTTCTCTCTTTGAAAAGCTAACACAGTGAAATCATCCCAAATGAATAATAACATACACACTCATTCATAAATGGAAATTCTGGATTACAACCTTTTTAAGAATTTCTAATTTACCAAAGATAATAATTGTCATTTTCTTAAAAATTAAATAAATCAATGTGCAGGCTTGTATACAGTGCAGGTTTAATAATTGTTAAAGCGTTTTTTATATCTGTGATGCGACTTCTTGTAATATAATTATTATTCATTGCACCATTGTCTCCTACATAGAGTGTTTTACTGCTCATTGTGTCTGTTAATGCTTTGAGTAACCTCTGTATCTAAAGATATCTAAATTATAAGACTTGAATGACTGACAATTTATAATTCTTCAGAACAATACAAAGGTAAATAAATTGCAATACCTGGCAGAAAAGTGAAACTCAATCAACTAAGAAATGTGTGTGTGGGGGGGTGGGGGGGGTGTCTGTGTGTTTTTGAAGGTTGTGATTTATGAGCGGAGAGCAAATTCTATCTCTTACTGACTTTTACACTGCGTCACCAGTGATAAACGAGAGGGTCACTCACTTTCATCCCTAAATGAGCGGAATCCCCCCCGACAACAACACACTGCCCCGCTCTCTCACATTTACATACAGTACGTATACACACACACTAAAAGCACATTCCCACATCAACTGTGGACGTAAAAAAAAATGTACGAACAAATCTGGACACGAACGATCCCCTCGACCCATTAACACTCGTTCACACACACTTCTCACTCATTACCCAGAACTCTCTTACCCCCCGAGCCACCGTCCACTGACAGGCGCTCGCCCCGACTTCTCTCTGACACGTCCCCCGGGGTCAAAGGCCACCTCAGCAGTGTGAAGAGCAGGGGGGGTGTTGAGGGCCCCGTGGTGCAGTTGGGGGGGATCAGACGGGGGAGTGCAGTCATATTCTTTTAGGTTCCTTGTGGAGCAAAGGGCCAGGGGGACTGAAAGGGGGCACATTGTTGAAGAATACTTGTGATAATGATGTTATTTGGGTACTCGCAAGGCCTGCTCAGCAGCTGTTGACAGTAATGATGTAGTGTGTGAGCTTGTGTGTGTGTGTGGGTGTGTGTGTGTGTGTGTGTGTGTGTGTGTGTGTGTGTGTGTGTGTGTGTGTGTGTGTGTGTATGTAATTAATGATTCTCACAGCTCTCCTACATACCAGCTGCTGAATGAGGCAGGAAGTGGATGATTGATGGGAATTATTGATACCTTTCTCACCTCAAACACACACATACATGTAGCAGCACCACCCTGATGGGGTTGCTGAATCCTTGATAGGGGTTTTTAGTTTGTTGCTTTTTCTCCACCTATTCACAAATGGACTAATCAGTCATTAGTGAGGGAATGTCAATAATCCACTGTGTTTTTACTTACCATCTCCCATATGTTCTTTCTTCTCCTATACACCATCCACACTGAGTCTTAGGTATTGCAATAATTAACATTCACACTTCTGATCAGTCACAGTAAGGTTGGACAGATGTTCACAATGGTTAAAGTGACAGCTTTACGAAATAAAAGGATTTAAGAAATATATTATTGTTTTAAAAAGGTCAAAACTAAACTAATATAAACAATTAAAAGATATTAGCCAAATTATAGCAGACCATTCAGAAGTTAAGTTGTAAGTAAGCTTCTAACAAAGTGCTTGTTAGACAACAGCTTTGGAACCCCCCTGCCTGCTTTCAATACAACACACTTTCCTTCTTTCCTCCTAATTCTAGTGAGCAAAGTGACGGTTTCTAGCTTTCTCAAAAGTCAGGCAGTATTGACACCATTTAAGAGGCGCATATCGGCTATAGTTTTGCTTTTTAGGTACTGTATCTAATGCCCCGCTTATATTGTGTTATATACACTTATATAGCTGAAAAACAATGTGAGTACTAATCTAAACCAGGTCCAACCTCTAATGTTGAACTGGCAACTGTGATCACTACCTTCATTTGCATCATCAGTTAATTCAATTATTTTTGCATCAGTGATGAAGATTTTCAAGGCAGACCTTAAAGGGGCAAAATTGTGCAAATGTTCAGGTTCATATTTGTATTTGTTGCCTCTACTGTGACATGCTTCAATGTTCCAAAAGGTCTTTATTTCTCTCATCCTGCCTGTGCTGCAGCACCTCTTTTCACCCTCTGTCTGAAACCAGAGCGCAGTCTGCTCTGATTGGTTAGCTGGCGGGCTTGTCACGCCCCTTAGCAGACCATTTACATGCAGAAAAACCTTTATGACACACTACAGGAAAGCTCAAACCCAAAAAGCATAAAAGGGCCTCCTTAATTTGCTGATGTTTTTCACAAACTAAATGTAATGCACAGGGATCCCTCCCCTCATAAATAAATAATTATATTGTGGGCACAGATCTTCGCTTCTTTAAATTATTGCGATGTGAAAATCATGTGGGATATTCAACTACTGCCATCTAGCTGTTTCTTTTTACCTACGTACACCTGCCAGACGTTTGTGCCGTCTTGCAAACAGGCCAGAAGATTATAAAATAGATCTTCGTGTGGAAGAACTGTAAAGTATTTTTATTTACCTACCTGTGTTATGGCAGGTAGTCTGAGGGGAGGCTTTCCATCATTTTGTCATCACAGATGTCAACACAATGTTGCCAACAGCTGGAGCCATCAATAATCTTTTGTTATACAGAATGAGTCGGGGGGGCATCCATGTTGGTTTCACTCCAGTTCCAGTTCCATTTCCATTGATCAGAATTGCACTTCCACATCCACAGACAATAATAAGTCTATAGGCAGGTTAAATTAAGAGACAGTATTTAGATGCTGACCTTTGACCTGATCTATGTCTAGGTATACAAAAGTATGCTCACATCCAGGGAGCTGCAAATGAATGCTGAGACATGGAGAGGAAGGTGGAGAAAAATATAGGCAAAGAATAGGAAGTACAGGAAAAGGATGAGGAGGGTGAGGGAAAGCAATGGAGAAAAACATGGCCCTGCATTTGCATGTGTTTGGTGTGTGTGTTTGTGTGTGTGTGTGTGTGTGTGTGTGTGTGTGTGTGTGTGTGTGTGTGTGTGTGTGTGTGTGTGTCTTTGTGTGTGTGTATTCACAGTAAAACAGGAACATGTGGCTGTTATTTTCGCAACAACCAGTTGTCAGTGCAGAGGACTCTCCCCCTTTTGTGTGCGTGTATGTTTGTGTTTGAGTGAGACCAATCTTAGTTAGCCTTTGTAGCACATTATCCTCATCAACCTTTGCTTCTTTGTTGTTTTATTTGAGTTTATTTTTGTGTACACATGTTGCTATCAATGTCAATACGCAAAGAAAGACAGACAAAGATAGACGAGTAAAGCAGAGTGTAACAAAAACAGACAGGGCAGAAGGAAAATTGAGGTGAGTGAGTAAAATATACAGATGGATGATCAATGATTCACAAAGTCCTCATGTGTGAAACACCGCCTGTGTTAATTCCAACACACTCCGCCTGTCTGCTAGCAGGTCATAAAGTGGAAAGTCTGGCATGCCTTGTGTATCTACAGCATTTTAATCGGTGTGATGATTCAAAGCGATGCGATGCAGATGACGAGTTGGCAGGAGCTAACACTCCCCACCTGCAGACCTGTTCAGTTTTTAATGCCCCACGGAGAGACTCTGGGAAGAACGTCTGTTTCTAGTTTTTTGCTGAGGTTCTCTAAACTCAAATCCAAAACAGAGAAGGTTCAAGGGCCTTGTGGGTTTACAGGTTAAAACACCCTCTGTGCTGCCTATGTGAATTTAAACTTGGTACAGTGTATCTTTTATTTCATCTCAACAGCTGCATGATGTCACATTTAAAACATATTAATACAAAAAGATGACATAGAGAGTATGGGACATAATGCAACAATGAAAAATGCTATTGATATTATATTTGTGGAGAGTACCTCTCATGCAATTGATCTTAAGTAATTTAAAGTTGAAAAAAAAGCTGACCTAATGTGAAAATAATACTCTATTAGCTTGACTAATGTGAATATGAAAGTACATCCTGTTTAGGGTCTCAAGAGGGCTGGAAACAGTTATTGTGCCAGCTACTCAGGAAATATGTTCATATTGGATATTTCCCATGACTTCCATTCCACTACAGGTAGTGAAGAGCCCTCTCCCTTCATATGAAAGGGGCCTTTTTAGGCTTTTTGGGGTTTCCCTTTCCTGTAATGTGTTATTCATGTGTTTGTGCATGTAAATGGTCTGCAAAGGCTAAAATCCCAAAGTTCCCTCCAGAGGTAGTTTCTCTCTAACACAATAAAGTAAAATCGACCATAATTATAAATAAAATATAATACAAATATTTATACAGACATAAGAACTAAAGGAAAACATGTGCACACCATATATAAAGTTGTGTATTAGTATACGTGTATAAATGCAGTATTAAACAGTTTAAAAGGACAAAATGCAACCAACTAACTAAGCAGCTGTCTCCTTGATGATACTGAACATGTAAATACGTCTCTTAAAAAAAAGTAAAAAAACATCCCTCACACACATAGCATATAATTATCCGGAATCATAATGGTTAGCAGTGGAGACCACATGTGCAACACGTTTTGAATTAAGGTCATAAACTAACACCCACTTAACAACTCGCACTAGAGGCTTCAGTAGCTGCAGTACATCTACAGCTTGTGTTGTGTCCTGTCTCTGTCTCACACACGCTGTTGACAGTTGGTTGGTAGAATCAGACATCAAACAGGGAGGCCTGATGTTCGTCTGCTACATCTGTCTCAGTGCTGCTCAATGTTTATTGTTTCATCTCCACTTTATTTACTGTATCCTTAATTATTTCCATGTTTGATCTCTTCGAGGGATGTCGGGGGAAGCCATTTTCCTGATGTAGCCACACTGTTATACACGCCAAGCCAAGAGTATGTGTGTACATCCACTGACTCACACACACACATACACACTCAAGCACACACATAATGGGGTTCTCCTATTCACTTGCAGTGCAGGTGACACAAGATGGATGACTGTCTGACTGCGACATCTTAAACCTGTTACATCTGAGTGGATGTTTATTTGAATTCTCCTCCCCACTGTATCCCACACAGGGGGGAATTCTCTTGAACTGCAGCAACAGGAGTGTAAATATTATTGGGAAAGCCACTGAGACATGAAATGTATCTTTAATTACAACATTGATATATCGGGGTCAGTCTCTCAGCGCATGTGAAGGGAACTTGACCTTTCCTTTTTCTACCCATGATTTCTTGTTTGATTTGGTGTACACACTCATTAAACAAATGTATATAGTGTATTATATATGGTACAATATGTTTGTATAAGGGCAAGATGTATGGTGAAGGTTAGTTGGCGTGCTGGGGGCTGACTTTAAGGAAAAGCCACAGCTGAGATATCGAATTCCAGTTATTTAAAATAATGAAATAATTCATGAAATCTCTTTAAGCTAATGTTTCTCTTTTATCAAGTAATGAGTAAATCAAGTATGAAAGGGGTAAAAAATTCACGAGTAATTAATTAAACAGTGTCTGGGGTGGGGTTTTACAGACAAAGATTGTATTAATGTTTACAGTAGAAGACTAAAGCTGAGTAGATACAGCTCACAACCCCCGTAAAACCACATTATGTTGTGTTAACATATCTGTTTGTATAAAAAAACATAAGAAAATGCAATGTTAAAAGTGATAATTAGTTATGCAGATTTTGTGACTTTTAGACGGAGCCTGGCTGTCTATGCAATATTCTGTCTTTATGCTAAGCTAAACCAATGGGCTCCTGGTTGTAGCTTCCTATTACCTTAAATACAAAAGTTTGTACTTCTATCAATGTGTTCATTTAACTCTAGGACAGGAGGTCAAACAAGTGCCTTACCTCAAAATGTTGATTTACTCATTTAACCTCTTAAGCCCCACGGACCCGGTTCCGGGGCCGAAATCACGTCATTTGCAGGAAACAACGTCTAAGGAACCTTCATATTTAATAAACTATGAATATTTTATATCCATATAAAATAAAATGTCATTTAACTGATCTTTTTCATTATTTAAAAAAGAAAAAACACACAATGCTAACACTGACCCTCTGAATTAGCCCCGAGCGAAAAATGCTAACCTATTACTGCACCGAAAATCACTCCTAGCTTCCTTATTACTTATCCTAGGTGCACATCCAACACAGAACTTATGGTACAAATGACTTGTATTGCAAATAAAGCAGACAAAAACATGCATTATTTTACTCTTGTACAGCGATTACCATAAAGGCGCTATTAATTGCGCACTCAAAAATGAATAGCTGCTGATTTGACCAAGCAAACATGGCTGAGTTGATCGCAGTTATGCAACAGCAACTGAAGCTAAACTGACTATCTTGACTACTTGTTGCTATCCTATTGTGGCATAAGCCATTTTCTATAGGCACATTTTACCTTTTCATTATGATTCTACTTGTGATAGTCCGACAGCCAGTGTTGAGTGTAACGCGTTACAAAAGTAACGGAGTTACAGTAATATATTACTTTTTGCTATAACGAAGTAATGTAACGCATTACTTATGAAATGTGGGTAATATATTACCCGTTACAATGCTCAGTAACGTAGTTACAACACATTTTAACCCGAAATTAAATGGTGTTTTGTTTTTTAAGAATGTACTAACATAGCGAGACATTCCGACACCAGAGACAAATTGTGCGGGTCGATTAGTAAACCTGGTGTTTACTCTTCAGGCTTCGCGTCGGATCTTCGGGGCAGTTGAATGTTATGCACCCTCTATTCAAAAAAGAGAACGGAGCGAAAAATACAAACAACAAATTGTGTGTGCGCGTGACCTGCTCCGCTGCGCGTGCATCATTTCCAAAGTGCTAACACAGCAGTGACACACATCTGTGGATAATCATTTATACGAAAAGCAACCATCACTAAACGCCAGCAACACTGGATCTACTGCAGACAGTAGCAACAGGTCAGATGGGGACATCACGTTACCCTCCGTTGTGGACACTGGCTTACTCCCGCCTGACTCGCCGCCCTCGCCCCCGGAGCAGCAGTCTTCGTCGCCCAAAACTACGCCGCCCCTCTGCGGCCCGCAGGTGCCAGGATACCACAGCAAAACAGAGCCTGCCAGTGCCCAGGTATATCTAAACAAGTATCCGCCTGTACAGTGGGGTTAGGCGGTCATTTTGCAGCTTGTGGTATACAAATAGACAATGGCTAGAATATTCATGTGAAAATAGTGCCATATTCTGCCATGCCTGTAGAAATGTTGGCTCAAATAATGCATACAATAGCACAGATGCCTTCGCCACGAATGGCTACAAAACTATCTCATATCCCAAGCTCATCAATGAGCTAATGTTGCAGCTGAAATGTTCTCCAGGTCACAAAGTCAACCTCACATGATGATGTGATACCAGTTTTCAAGCACAGTAAATATTCTCTTCCCAGAGTATATGGGACCAAAGTGATGATTTAGTACATGGTTTTAATACTTTTGCTTTTCAAGGTTTGCCATTTCAAACCATGAGCTGGTTCAAATAATATTTGCCTTGATTTACAATATGTTCTCATTTGTTTTATCAGTACAGTTTTGAAGCTTTTGTGCTTTTCTTTGCCATAGTCCACTTTGGACTATATGAAATATTTCAGGATTGCACTTTTAACACACTTGAAATGTTCTCACTTGCTTGGTTTCAAAACATAACAAAGGCCATAATCTGTTCATTGGGGACCATCAATGCTATTTTTCATTGCTGTTGCCGGCCACTATTGCTCATGTAAATCTACTACTGCTGCACCCCCTGTAATCTCAGATGCACCCTGAGTCATTTTGTTCTGGAACCGGGCCTGTACATGGCCATATACTAAACACACTACAGAGCCCATTCCGTGTCCTGTTATTGCTTACTTCCTGTCTGCCTTCTTCTGGTGATTTATCTGACGTCCAGTGTTCCGTCTTTTAACCTCTTTTCCTTTCTCTTTCTTGATCCTCCTTAGCGACCTTCATTATAGTCCTTGACAGTGGTCTGTACTGTATTAACAACGTGTCATATGTTAAGAATTTACAATCAGAATCGAGTATTCAACTAAGCCGTGTAATAAAAGTTGTTAGAAGCCTTAAGGCTACACAGTTGTTATGCTATACCACATTGCTCTTCACTGGATGTATAATGAGCTGCACTAAACTACATTTTAGCATTTAAAATACCTAGCCATTCTTTTGCGGTTATTTTGGGGAAAGTAACTCAAAAGTAGTGTAACTCATTACATTTTAGAGACAGTAATATTGTAATGTAACTTATTACTTTCAAAAGACAGTAATATGTAATATATTACATTTTGGAAGTAACTTGCCCAACACTGCCGACAGCACAACCTGTGCAGCCCATGTATGGATTCCATCTGATAGCTGCTATAATACAAAACAACACTTCTGCCTGCTCTCCACAATGACCAATGACAGTGAACGGATGGTCAAAGTACAGTATGGTACAAATAAACAGAATCACACGAAGCCTGGTTAGTGTTGCCTGACTTTTTGTGTTATTTATTTACAAGTGTGTGGTTGAGTTCTAGTCACTTTGCTCAGCGCTACTGCTTGTTACAATACAACTTTCATTTTCCGTACTCGCCATAAACTGTTATTATGGCTCAGGTTAATCTCGCCCCCTTCCGACTTGAGCGTGGTTCTTGGTTCTTGCCGGGCAGCCAAGTGGGGTCAGCTAAGAACCGGTTTTCGGTGTTTAGAGCTGGGCTCCGCTGCGGCTGAAACAAGGAAGAACCAGAGCTAAATCAGGCTGTAGCCCGGAACTGGCTCTGGACTCAGAACCAGTTAAGCACAAGAACGGTTCTTGAACCGGAACCGGTTTGGTTTATTGGCAGTTTGCAAACCGCTTAACCCCCAGTTTCCACCGGGTCCGTCTGCGCCGCGCTGCGCCGGGTTACGGCTACGCCGCGGCGGTCGTAAGGATCGCGACCACTCTAGTCAATGGGTGCTATTCCACCACACGCACCGCGTTACGGCTCAGCTTCTGGGACGCGTCTGGTGGGTTATGGCGCTAGAGGAGGTCGGACCAAAACCGCGGCGCAGCCGTGACGCGGCGCAGTGCGGCGCAGACGGACCCAGTGGAAACTGGGGGTCAGAGTACTGGAGTGTGAAACAAGAGTCACCCCCAGTTTCCACTGGGTCCGTCTGCGTCGCGCTGCGCGGCGTCACGGCTGCACCGCGGTTTTGGTCCGACCTCCTCTAGCGCCATAACCCACCGGACGCGTCCCAGAAGCGTTTCAGAAGCGTTTCAGAAGCGTAGCGTCGTGCGTGCAGGCTTGCAGTTTTGTTATTGATTCGGGCATCCTGGACATTTGTACTTCTAGGCAAGGCAAGGCAAGGCAAGTTTATTTATATAGCACTTTTCAACACAAGGCAATTCAAAGTGCTTTACAAAAAATGAAAGAGATTAAGAAGATGGCATTTAAAATCAGTCATTAAAAAGAAAAGCTAATAAAATAAACATTAAAAGAAAAAATACATGGATAAAAGTTACAGTGCTGTCAATTAAACATTAAAAGAAAAAAAGTACACGGATAAAAGTTACAGTGCAGTCTAAGATATGAATAGTTCAATTAAAAGCAGCGACAAAAAGAAAAGTCTTCAGCCTGGATTTAAAAGTAGTCAGAGTTGTAGCGGACCTGCAGGTTTCTGGGAGTTTGTTCCAGATATTTGGAGCATAATAACTAAACGCTGCTTTACCATGTTTAGTTCTGACTCTGGGGACAGAAAGCTGACCAGTCCCTGAAGACCTGAAATTAACCTTAATTAACTTTAAAACATTAATATGTAGTTGTTACCTTCCACTCCACAAACTGCAGCGACTAAAAACCAGGCCTTGTCCTTTCTGATGTTGTCCTTGTAGTAAGCATTGGTTACATCATATAAAATAGTGTGTTTTTCCACTTCCATGATGAAAACCTCGTCGTCCATTGTGCGTATCGTAGTGGAGGTGTTGTGATGAAGGAGGGGGGTCTGCTAAATTAGTATACGTGGGGGATGGGCCTGGCCCGGATGCTCACCTTTCCACTTCCTGTGAGGGGGGGCTGCCTGCCCGACCTTATGTTACGACTGCGCCGCGGCAAAAATAGGATTCATCCTAATTTTAGAGAAGCGCTGCGCCGAGCCGCTTCTGGGCCGCTTCTGGGCCGCTTCTGGGCCGCTTCTGGGCCGCTTCTGGGACGCGTCTGAGCCGTAACGAGGCGCGTGTGGTGGAATAGCACCCATTGACTAGAGTGGCCGCGATTGTTACGACCGCCGCGGTGCAGCCGTAACGCAGCGCGGCGCAGACGGACCCGGTGGAAACTGGGAGTCAGTGTTGTGGTGCTGTTGCTTTGGTCTGGATCTGTGAGCTAACCATGCATATATTTGCATATAAGGAATAGAAATGTGGCATTATAAAATACAAGTCACCTGAAATAAATAAATGTGTCATTATGAAATACAAGTCTCTTGAAATAAATGAATGTGTCATTATGAAATAAAAGTCCCATGAAATAAATAAATGTGTCATTATGAAATAAAAGTCCCATGAAATAAATAAATGTGTATTTAAATGTACATTTATACATATTTATTGCCTCATTTATTTATTTCAGAATTTATTTCATAGGCATATTTGCTGCACTAGGTTTAGCTAACATTACTTAACATCCATTGTTGTTCTCTACCGTCCACCAGGCGCCTTGGGGGACTTCTTGGAGGAATTAGATCATCTCCTCTCACACATCCCTGAAACTGGTCCTCCCGCTGTACTTCTCGGAGACTTCAACCTCCAGACAGGGAAGATAGACGAACTAACATCTCTGTTAACCGCCTTTGCTTTCTCACTGTCTCCGTCCCCACCAACTCATAAAGCTGGCAATGTCCTTGATCTCATATTCTCAAGGAACTGTACTACTTCTAACCTCTCTGTAAACCCGCTCCACACATCCGATCACTTCTTCATTTCATTCTCTCTACCCCTTTCCAAACATAACAAACTAATCTCTTCTCATCCTGCACCTGTCCGCCGTAACCTTCGTTCCCTTCGTTCCCTTCGTTCCCTTCGTTCCCTTCGTTCCCTTCGTTCCCTTCGTTCCCTTCGTTCCCTTCGTTCCCTTCGTTCCCTTCGTTCCCTTCGTTCCCTTCGTTCCCTTCGTTCCCTTCGTTCCCTTCGTTCCCTTCGTTCCCTCTCCCCCTCTACCTTTGCCTCATCGGTGCTCTCAGCCCTCCCTTCCTCGGACTCGTTCCAACTACTACCTCCAAATTCTGCTGCAGAAACTCTCCTCTCTACTCTCTCATCCTCTCTGGACTCTCTCTGTCCTCTCACATCTCGGCAGGCTCGTCAGTCCCCTCCTGCTCCCTGGCTAAATGATGCACTGCGTGCTAATAGAACCGTCCTTCGGGCAGCAGAGCGGAAACGGTGGAAATCCAAACACCGTGACGACCTCCTAACCTATCAGGCTCTCCTCTCCTCTTTCTCTGCTTCGATCTCTCAGGCAAAAAGCACTTTCTTTAAAGATAAGATCCAATCTTCCTATTCCAATCCCCAAAAACTATTTTCCATCTTCTCCTCCCTCCTGGACCCTCCCAAAGCCCCTTCCCCCTCCTCCCTTCTGTCAAGCGACTTTGTTAACCACTTTGAAAAAAAGGTTGATGATATTCGCTCTTCTTTTTCTGACTCGCCTCTACTCACCGCTGGGTCACCAGACCCTCTTTTCACCCACACACTGACCTCCTTTTCCCCTCTCTCTCCAAGTGAGGTTCTTACCCTCATTACCTCTGCCCACCCTACCACCTGTCCTCTGGACCCTATCCCTTCAAACCTCCTTCAGACTATCGCTCCTGATATTCTACCGTTTCTCACCCATTTCATCAACACTTCTCTAACTTCTGGTCACTTTCCAAACAGTCTCAAGGAGGCAAGAGTAAACCCTCTCCTAAAGAAACCCACTCTCAACCCGTCTGATGTTATAAACTACAGGCCTGTCTCTCTCCTCCCGTTCCTGTCTAAATCACTTGAACGCGCTGTCTTTAAACAACTCTCCTGCTATCTCCATCAGAACAACCTTCTGGATCCGCACCAGTCTGGTTTCAAGGCAGGTCACTCCACAGAAACTGCCCTCCTTGCTGTCACTGAGGAACTGCACACTGCTAAAGCAGCCTCCCTCTCCTCTGTCATCATCCTTTTGGACCTGTCTGCTGCATTCGACACAGTGAATCATCAGATCCTCCTTCGCACTCTCCAAGAACTTGGAGTTTCAGGCTCTGCACTTTCCCTCCTCACCTCATACCTCAAAGACCGCACCTACAGGGTTACTTGGAGAGGGTCCGAGTCCGACCCTTGTCAATTAACTACAGGGGTCCCTCAGGGCTCTGTTCTTGGTTCCCTTCTCTTCTCCTTGTACCCAAACTCGCTCGGATCAGTCATTAGCCCGCATGGTTTTTCATACCACTGCTACGCTGACGACACCCAATTAATTCTGTCCTTTCCCCGCTCAGAGACCCAGGTCGTCGCACGCATCTCTGCTTGTCTGGCTGACATCTCTCAGTGGATGTCTGATCATCACCTCAAGCTCAACCTTGACAAGACTGAACTGCTTTTCCTTCCGGGAAAAGATTGTCCCACTCTTGACCTAACAATCAACATTGGCACCTCAGTTGTTTCCCCGACTCAGACTGCAAGGAATCTGGGTGTGACCCTAGATAACAACCTGTCCTTCACTGCAAACATCGCTGCTACAACCCGTTGCTGCAGATACACGCTTTACAACATCAGGAGGATGCGTCCCCAGCTGACCCAGAAAGCGACCTAGGTTCTGGTCCAGGCTCTCGTCATCTCACGCCTAGACTACTGCAACTCCCTCCTGGCTGGTCTACCTGCATGTGCCATCCGACCTCTGCAGCTCATCCAGAATGCAGCTGCTCGCCTGGTCTTCAACCTTCCTAAATTCTCCCACACCACGCCGCTCCTCCGCTCCCTTCACTGGCTTCTGATAACTGCTAGAATCCACTTCAAGACAATGGTACTTGCGTACCATGCTGCGAATGGATCTGGCCCTTCCTACATCCAGGACATGGTTAAACCGTACACCCCAGCACGTGCTCTGCATCAACCAAACGGCTCACTGCACCCTCGCTGCGAAGGGGACCCAAGTATCTAAAGCCAGTTGAGTAGCACTTGAAATGTGTTTGCTCTATGAAGCCTGATGTACTTATATGATTCTGTTTTCCTCAAGTTTGTATTTTGTTGGTCGAACGCACTTATTGTAAGTCGCTTTGGATAAAAGCGTCAGCTCAATGCAATGTAATGTAATCTGTTCATATGGTAACAAAACCGATTTAAAATGGCTTTTCATAAGGTTGCATATGAGGGATTTGTCACATTTATAACAGTAACTTAGCAAAATGTTCAAAGGAGCATGTCATTAAGGGGATATTAGCAGAGGTTAGCTAACGTTCTGCAGAGGTTAGTTAACGTTGTACAGAGGTTAGTTAATGTTTTGCAGTGGAGTTAATGTATTCTGTTTTCTTTTGGAGTTATCATTTGGTAATAAACCCAATTCAAAATGTGTTTTCCTTAGGTTGCACGTGAGTGATTTGTCACATTTACAACAGGAACTTAGTAACATTTTCCTAGGAGAATGTCATGTAGATATTAGCAGAGGTTAGTTAACGTTTTGCAGTAGAGTTAATGGTTTAAAAGTAAAATAAAATGAATAACAGTTAATGTTACTAAGTGAGTTGTTGAGCTAGACATTTTCTTATGTTCTGTTTTACAGGTTCTTGTGAAGATGCAGTGGAAGTGTAAAGTTCCACCCACAGACTTCTACAAAGCAGGCTTTGTAAGTAACCTCTTACCTTCTCACAGAGTATTTAAAAGCACCATTATTTGTGGGGGTGTTCTGCTTTGTCTCAGTCAGGGAGTGAATTCACAAGAATACGCAACGTTTTAAGATACGTGGCAAACTGAGCTACACAGTTCATACAGACAGCTTTTGTCTGAGCTGGTACCAAATGTGGGTTACGTTTAATATTGGGTTTCCATACCATCCCTAAATTAAATAATTTCTTATTCATTGTTTATTGCTATTTTTTTTTTATCACGCATGTTCATATTGCAATGACAACGAAAATATGATTTCTCGGTCAGCACTAATAGCAACAGCTCTTTCCAACCTCTTTGAGTGATCTGTTTGTGCTCTATTCCAGCAGAACCAACTCACACCTTCCCTCATGTGTCTGACTCTCTTATGACTACATTGCATTATTCATGGTTATTTAATGAAACATATCCTGATTGTGCTCTTATGTTGCTGTCGTTTCAGGACACTGATGATGAGGACTCGTTCCGTGACATTGGGATCCTCCTGGTTGAGCATGAAGGTGCTGGTCCCTCATCTTCCCTGCATCGCAGTCCAGCCTCGCTGAAGATCATCCTTGAGGGACAAGTTGTGATCGACAACATCCAAGACGTGCCAAAAGCGATGTGCATTCTGTTTTGTCTTACATACGCACTGCATCTCAACTACCCTAAGACTATGATGCTCACATTCCAGTTCATCCAAAAGGTTCTTCTCACGTTAGGCCAAGATGAACTAAAGCCAAGGTTGCAAACATTGAAGAACCAGGCTTACAATGTAAAGAAATGCACAGACAATTGTTACTGCTGTTCAGCAAGTGACATCATAATGTTCAGCACTGTTCGCTGACCTTTCACTGTGTGATTTTTCACACATATTGTTAAATGTTGTGGGTTCTAATTCCTGTCTTTACTTGTCTTCTGGTTGACAAGGTTATTGTTGTCAATAAAAACATTGGAATATTTAAATTGATTGTTTCATGTTTTCCCTTCTATATAATTTTGGTGAAACAATGTATAAATACAATCCCCAAATCAAAATGGTACAATTAATTGTATTAACCTGTTGAACCCCATCGACCCGCCCCCGGGCGGAAAAACGCATCATCTGCAGGAAACAGCGTCTGAGAGCTTCTTAATATTTAATAAACTATGAATGTTTCATATCCATGTAACGGCAAGAAACTCAGCTAATGGATCATTTAAAAAAAAAAAAATGCAAAAAAAAACACAAAGCTAACGCTGAGCCTCTGAATTAGCCACAAGCAAAACAATCTTAAGGCCGTTAGCACAGAACTCTAGCTATACCGATCAATATACTTATTGGACCTGCACAAATAAGCTTAGATAACATTCTGAGAGTCCACAGATTATAGAAATATAAGGATCATCACTGAGTGATCAGAACTCGTGACAGGGGAAGCAAATACATGCGGCTAAACTGCACCCTCTATTGGGGCCTTCGTCCTCAATGGCTGCTGCCACGTCGCCTCCACATACTGCCAGACATCTGGCCCCGGGGGCGAGACGAAGGCCGGCTGCGCCGGATGCCCCGGGCCGTAAAATCCCTGTCGAAGGCAGCTTACTGGCCCCGGTGGCAGCGGTGGGGGGGAGCGGTAGGCCCACACGTTCCGCCGCCAGGGTCATCACCGCCGGGAAGTCCAGACGCGCAGAGCTGTGCTGGACCCTCCTGGCCGCCGTATCCGAAAGTACCAGACAACGAGGCGTCCTCGTCGTCTTCCTCCTCCGTGACCGTGGCCAACCACCCCCTCAGGATGGCGAACACGAATGGCACCCATCTCCACCACCTTGAGGTCCTGATCCTCTGCCTCCTCCGGCGGGCCGAACTTCACCCGGAAAAGATCCCCACGATGTCGGCGGTTTAACTGAGGGATCATCTGGCAGGCGTTGCAGGCCGGCGACTGGCTTAGGCTGTCTTCGGCGTGGTCCGGCCCTAGGCCCTGGAAGCACAGGTGGTGCGGATCAGCCCCCGCGATCAGGCCAGGGCATGTCTGCAGGTCCAGGGCTCAAGGAGTGGTGAGTCCACTTTTCTTCTCTTTCTCTATTCATGTATTTGCTCAGTGTTCACTTCCGCTCGCTGAAGAGAAAGGGATGACGGTCAGGAGGCGAGGCCTCCTTTTATACGGTGAGATGCGCGCATTCAGGTAGGCCCGCCCCGGGGCCGGCTACGTCTATAGAAGTCTCAGTAGGTGAATGCTTGCATGATAAGGTAGTACCCATAGAGTCCAGTAGAGGGTGGAGCCTGTGAGAGATATCATATAACCCTCTTTAATGCAGAGCACACAGCACACACAGTGAAATGTGTTCTCTGCATTTAACCCATCCTAATATCAGGAGTCTAGTAATAGGAGCAGTGGGGAGCCATTGTACAGCGCCCGTGGAGTAATGGGAGTGGGAGGGGTGAGGGGGTGTCCGGTGCCTTGCTCAAGGGCACCACTGCAGGGCAGGAGGTGAAGTGGGACCTCTCCAAGTAGCAGTCCACACTCCATATTTAGGTCTGATCGGGGACTTGAACCGGCGACCCTACGGCTCACACTCCAAGCCCCTATCTTTTTTTATCAAAAATAGACATTTAACATCTCATCACAACTACATAAAGCATTGCTCATAATACACACATTCAATATTTCATACCACTAGCTTAAAGGTAGTGTGCCTTAAGTTTTCCGTTCAAAGTTGAAGCACAATGCTCCCTCCTCATCCAGCTCAACTAGCCTGCTGCCATCCACAAAATCCTCGCAAAATGTGTCCTTTTCCACATGTATTAGCACAAGGTTAATGTCCCTTTTTACTGTCCTCTTCATTATATGCCACACCTCTGACATTTTACCCTCGAAATGGGCAATGTTCCTCCTTATTTGGACCGCACGCCTTGCATGGCTCAGAACATAATTTAAAAGATTCACATTGCATTCATCCTTCTTCTCAATCACACCAAACAGCCACAGCTCCTTCCATTCCATTTCTCTCACATACCATTCATTCCAACATCTACCAATTAACTCTTTCATCCTTCCAAAAAAAACAACAAGCTCTTTACATTCAACAAACTCATGCAAACACGTTTCAACCTGATCCTTACACACATCACACTCTCTCTCCATAAACGTTTACTAAATTAAATGTTTCCCCCATACATTCAAACATTATCCCAACCATTCTCCCAACACCATCATCCTCAACTTTCCTTATATTCGTTACCACCCCTGTTTTAATTAATATTGCCACCCTAGCACCCACACTCCCATTATTTACATACATTTCTCCCATCCATTCTTTCCTTACATCCTCCACACACCTTTCATCCCAATGTGTCTCTTGCAAGCTAATAATGTCTGAGTCACATATCATTAAGGCCTGCTCTCTCCTGTTCTTGGACCTCAGCCCATTCCCATTGAAAGAGGAAATTGTCACCATTACAAGTGTTATTAAGGTTATTATTGTTTTCATTCTATTTATTTTTTGTCCAGACACTTTGCAACTTCTCCTGTCGCTTTCACCCGTCTTCTCTCCACCGCTTTCTCCTTATCGGCTTTCCTCTTTGCTGCTGGATTCTCTCCTCATTCCTCTGCTCTTTAACCCAGCATTCGCCTCGCCAAAGATCTTCTCCTCTATTGGTCCTGTCATCTTCACCTCCTCGTCCTCAGACTCGTTCTCCTCGTCGTCTCCTCCCTCCTCCATGTCCGACACAACCGAGCTGACCTCCATTCCCTCAGCCGTCTGTCCTCCGCCTCCTTCTCCTTCTCCTCCTCTCCTCCCACCGACAGCTCCTCCTCCAGCCTCAGGATCAGGTTCACCTTCAACGTCCTCTTCAGCCTCGGTATCAGTTTCTGCCCCCAGAATAACATCCACCACAGCCTCTACTTCAGTCTCAACCAAACCTTCACCACTCCTCGCATTCTGTCCATCATCCGCAGCAGCCGGAACAGCAGCAGTATTGGCTCTGCTACTACACATCTTTCCTTCGTCTGCTTTCCCCTTCTTCTTCCCTCCGTCTCCTCCACCATCCATGGCAGCCGCGTCAGCTGCTCTCTTTGCAGCAGCCGCCACAAACACCGCCGCGACAGCAGCCACAGCTTCCTCGTTTATCCTGCTCCCAGCCTTATCACGTATATCCTCTTCTTCACTCTCTTCCTGACTTCCACCCTCCTCTTCCTCCATTCCATTCTCCGCTGTGTTTTCTGCCTGGGCACTTTCTCTCCCCCTGGCTCCGCTCGCCCCCTCCTCCCGAGTCACACAGTCCCGGGCATAGTGTCCCTGCTTGGCACATTTATGGCATCTAAACTCAGGGCATTCTTTGTATAAATGCCCTGGCCTTATGCACATCCTGCAGACCGGTATCTGCTTGTCGTGAATCACCCTGAAGTATTCCGGCCCCTCTAGAGTCTCGAACCTTGTGGAGTACGGAAGTGACCGCACTTCCTTATTGAATTCCACTCTCAGAAACCTCGTCCCATCAACCACATCAGTGCCGGGCCACATTCTTCTCTTTATTGCCGAGACAGGCAGAACCCCCCACATTGTCAATCTGCCTTTAATTGTAGTGTCCAATATATACGAAGGTATATTTAGGAATGACACCGTGAGTTCTTTTGCCATGCAGTCTCTGCCCCGCACCAAAGCCCCATTGATTCTTATTCCATCCAATAGTTTATTTGTTCCTTTTTCTTCAGCCATTGTCACTTCATATAGCCCATCTCCTTTAACCCGACATCCCATCACAATCCCACATTCTTTCTTAACTCCTTTTAGCAGATCCATAACAGTTACCACTGCTTTCCCACTCTCCACCGCCACCACCACTGTCAGCTCCTTTTTATATTTCTCCTCCTCCACAATCAACTCAAACTCCTCTCTCACCTCCTTTTGTTTTCCTACTCCTGTTTTTTCATTTTGTCCATTCGCATTTTCGTTGTCATTGTCCTTTCCTCTTTCATTCACAGATGTCCCGTCCTTCTCCGCACTCTGCTGTAATGTGTCAATGTCCGTGATCCGTGACGCAGTTGATAAATCCATTCCCGTTTTCTTTGCCAGTTTATCCATCCGATCGAAAAAAACACACAGGTCGGGGGAAACCCCCAGCCAGCAAGGCTGTTTGGGGGGGACTCAGAACAAAAAAAACACAACTATAAGTTTGACGAAACAAAAGAGATCCACAAAACAAACAATTCACTTCTTTCCTCTTGAGACCAAAGTCACGCACGTCCTCTCACAGTCCAAGCCCCTACTGACTGAGCCACTGCCGGATATATGAGGGAAGGAACAAAAATAGGAACATAAAACAAAGTCAAAATGATTAATTTGTGTTAAGTTAAAACCCTCACATGTGTCAAGAGTGGGTCAATTACGAAACAGGTGTATTTCTATCTATTCTCTTTGGATATGAAAGAAGAAGTCAAACAAATGAAATGCTAAATGTCACATGCACCACTTTGCTGAAGTGGAACTTGACCCATGTTCGTATTGCTTTCTGACCAGCTGGGGAAGTCACTGAGGTCAAAGGTCAAAGCTATGGGAAAGAGAATCAGGTCATGAGTTGTTAAGTCAATACCCAAGAGACACTGTGGGACTCTTTGCTCAAACATAAAACAGCAGCTTCAGCTTATTCCTACCACCACACTGTACTTCCTTTGTTTTATTATGTCCTTGTTGTAAAATCTGTTCCTCCACTCTCATTTGTATTTCCTGCCTCTTCCTCTGCTGCTCTTCCTTGCACCATCTTTCCCTCGCTGACCTGTGTTCCTGAGCCCAGCTGGTCTAAAGTTGCCTCCATGTTTGTTTGGTTTTCTCCTCCTCCTCCTCCTCCTCCTCCTCCTCCTCCTCCTCCTCCTCCTCCTCCTCCTCCTCCTCCTCCTCCTCCTCCTCCTCCTCCTCCTCCTCCTCCTCCTCCTCCTCCTCCTCCTCCTCCTCCTCCTCCTCCTCTCCTCTCCTAGCCCTATTTCTGGGTGTTGTGAATCCAAAGAAGCCATACAAAGGGAAACGTAAAGCTCTCAGCCATAACAGCAATGCATCCCCAGTGAAATCCAAGATGGCCATTAAGCTAACGGGGCACTCTGGCCCAGCCGGTGGTATAACTCAGTTTGGGAGCTCCAGGGCCGGGACCAGGCACAATGGGGCCCCGTGTTCCAGTGTGTTGGTGTAAACATTGCACAATGAATTGGCTTCACAGAGTAATAAATAGACTTGAATGGGCAGCTCTCACATTAGTAGAATTGAATTCAGGTGTTAACAGCATGAACTCATTTCAGAAAATCATTAAGAAATAGGCCTACTGTAATTTAACTTCTTAGTGCTTTTAAAGACACCAGCAAGCTAAAATAAGACAAGCCCACCCAGAATGTCTTAAAATGTGGTCAACAATGCTGAATATTTTGTTGCTGAATTGTAATTTCATACAGCTCGTCTGAGTCTGTCTAGGCTGGCCGGTCCGGGGCTCAGGGCTCGGTCGTTCCCAGCTCGTGAGAAAGGGCAGCCAAACATAAACCTTTACAGTCCAAACCATTTACTGTGTTTACTCATGGTTAGCGGGGCCACTATGCACACACAGACCTCAGGTGGTAGGAGTCCGCTCCCTTGCCCTCTCCCTCCCTGTCTCTCATTCTGTCTGACTGCTCAGTTTGTTTTTAACAAGCGGGGAGGGAATGATACCATCCTCAATTACAGGGGAAGTGCTTTTTTATGAGCCTCTCTGGCAGCGTACACAGACACACAATGTGAGTGTGAACTAATGAATTCAGAACAAGTTTACCCTCTTTATAGACACATTTACAATAGACTCCCGCTGCACTGTAGTTGAAAGACACCCAGTGATGACCCTAATCTAATTTTCACCTAACCAGTTTGGGGTTATTATAAGTGTAATGTGGCCTGTTAAGAGAGGGGAAATTAGCAGTGCTGGGGGTTCCTACTCCTTACTATTTGGGAAACTGCTATGGAGACAATCAGTGAGGAGACATAAAAATGAAGAAACTTTACAGGAGAAGTCGTGTTGAAAGGTGAGGGAAAAAATGACAAAAGCTCAAGGAAATATGCTCCATCCCTCCAGTTCTGAGAGACCCTGTGAGGCGTGATCACTAAAGCCCCCTCCCAGACATGGGAAATCAGGTACATTTCTCCTCCTCCATCAACAATGGGAGAGTGGAGGAGTGTGGATCCCGTCCGTTCTCAGGGCCAGGGGTGGAAATTCCAGTGCAGCACCAGGGCTCCGGATAGAAGGGCAGATTGAGCTCTGTCTGCCCACTCCCCCCACCCCTCCTCTTCACCTTCAGGGGGGCTGAAGGGTAATGAAGGCTGGGCAGCAGGGGCTCGTCTAGGTAGACAGGCTGAGAGTGTGAGTATGAGCTTTTTTGGGGGGGGGATTGCCTTGCACACATAAGGGAGGGGATTCCAGGGCCTGCTCTCTCCGTCACCTCTAGTGACCACAGGAATAATTACACAGCAGGTCACGCACACACACACACACACACACACACACACACACACACACACACACACACACACACACACACACACACACACACACACACACACACACATACAAACACACACCTGCAAAAACACGCGCGTTCCATCTCGTACATTTTTTTAATCTAATTTTCTTTGCAATCTAGGAAAATAGGATAGGACTTTCATTCTTTAGGTTATTTTTCATTTTATCTGCAAATGACCCATTTTACAACACATATTTCAAGCTTAGATTAAATGTGTGATCTGTGGAATTGCAGTATAGCACATATTTTGTATCGTAGCTGGATGAACTTATAAACTGGTGGTTCATTAATCTTATCTCACAAAGCCCAAAACATCAGAGAGTCAGTCACTACCCCCTGCTGAGTTCGCATGTATGTATTTCTATAGTAGCCCGATGCAATTGATTGCAGATAACAGGAATGCAGGGAAAGTAATTTGTCATGGTTTAAAAAACAGCAGGGGGTCCGACAGCAAATGGCGGTTTTAATGATTCTACTTTTCTAGTGTCAAAAACGCATTGTTTAGCATTCTTATCTACATGATAAATGATATCAAAGAATGACAGGAAACAGAGGGCACATATATCAAAAAAGGGGAAGCGGAAATCAAACTTCCAAATTGGCGGGTACCAAAGCGTCCTAATCACTTTGACGTGCTCTCAGCGTGTAAAGGCCTTAACAGTCAATATTGTTGTAAGAGTCGGGGAGTGAACTGTACCACGCATGCCTTTCAGCAGTGTGACCTCTCAATACACGTCATTGTTAACTAAATGTACAAGGCACTTAAAGGTGGGGTATGTCATTTTGGAGAAACCAGCTCGAGTGCACTAGAATTTGAAAATACACAACCGGAACAAATCTGCCACTTCCTTACAGAGCCCCTCCTCCAACACACACGAACGCGCACATTACCAATGAGGGCACGAGATAAGTTTGTGCACAGATGGAAGGCTGACAGGCAGGTAGGCCATCCAGTTACTTTAGCCGGGCCGGCTCAGATGATTGGTTGTGCTTTTTACAGTAGCCTACTACAGCTTCCACAGATTACTTTTTTTATGTATTTATTGTCAAAGCATTTAATATATTCATTGCTATCGGGATGTTAAGAGCATTCCATGGAATATAACAAAACATGTTTCTGAAATAAATTACATACCCCACCTTTAATATATATTTCAGAGCTACATTTTAGTACCAGAGCAGAAATTCAATTAACAACACTGTCAAAACTGCCCATTTAAAAAACTGTTGGGGATATGTCCCCAGGGTCCCCAGTATAAATGGGGGGCAAGTTCTGACTCCTGTTACTGGTAACAATGTGGTGGCCGTCTCCTCTGTCCATTTTATCTGAGAACATTAAACCATTCATTACAGAGTGGTAATGAATGTTTGGTAGCAGCCCAAAGCTATCATTCCTACATGTTTTGTTGCATCACAAAGTGGGAGTTGAAGGACAGGAATACTGATTGTTAATTATATCGTTTTTGGAGATAATCATTGTTGTCATTGATTATATCTATTACTGTACTTTTTTAAAGGTTTTGTCTTTCAAGAGGTTGCCCTTGAGCCTCCTAGCTGACTATCTACCCCATTGACTGGCTGGTCCGTATCCTTCTGGAAAGTCCTGGGGCACAAACTAAATATTTCTTAGGGCCAACAAAATCCATGGTCGGCCCTGTACTGTATGTGTTTTTGAATTTCGTAGAAGGTTTAGTAACTTTGAAACTGAGAATTCAAGGAATTAGCTCCAAGACAACGTACCTCTGAGAAGAGGTTTCTGAAAGAGAGAGAGAGATTCAGAGGGAGTTTGTTTGCATTCCCACATGGTGTTTATATCATCGGTGTGCCACACAGCCTAGCTGTGCTCTTTATAACTGTGTGTGGGGGGGTGAGTCTTTGACAGCGAAGTGAAACCATTAGACCTGACAAGATGTGGACCAGGGACAGTTCATTCAAACACACACACAATGTCCTGACAACTATTGAATGGATGCCATGTAATGTTGTACAGACGTTCATGTCCCACTCAGGTTAAGATGAAATCACTGAGTTTTCACTAGCATGTCAACATGTTGATGTTATCTAGTATATCTATTTAGATATTTTATTTATACTTCTTTTACTATTTAAAAAAATGGTAGAATGAAAGTGTGACTGATTTAGTCTGCATTCGATTTACACAGGTTTATAACAATTGAAATATACATGTGTGCGCGGTCCTGTATAGACTAAATGCACCTTTCCAATGACATATTGGGACGTCACATTGGGACATTAACTTTATCAAAACACAATAAAGTACGCTTTAAAGAATATAAAATACTTTTTCCAACAATAAAACTAGCGGCAAACCTTGAACAAAATCTGCCCCTTAACAGCAAAATCACAACATTTGGAAAGATGATATTTCCATTGTGTCATATCAATCACAACACTGGGAGTCCAGAGACAAACAACTGAAAACCATAAGATAACACTGTGGGATTACATAAGAACCCTCCTGTCAATCACTCAAAGACAAAGAAAATAGATAATTTTCTCTTCTATTTTTTCTGTAAAGAAAAGCTCAGAGTAACACTCATTTCATATGATTCAAGCCTCCAGTGGAATATGACTATGGGTTAATATTTTAAAAAATCTATTCAAACTCCAACAGATCTGAATAAGGGTTTTTCTTTCTCTCCTCCTTACCCACCACACACACACACACACACACACGAATGCCCCCGTCTCCATAAAGGCACATTAACACTAATATTGTGCTAACATGCTAGTCTCCAGGGGTGGGCTATGCTTTGTCAGGGGGCGGCCAAGCAGAACCAGCAGCTTTAACTGTATTTAATTACTGCATTTACAACAGTTTACTAGCCGAGTCCACTTCCCCAGGCCATCCCCTACACGCACACACACTGTAAACACAGTCGGACAGACCTACTGTATGTGCTACCACACACTCACACATGAAGTGTCTCCCCTAGTCAAAGAGGAGATGCATAAACACACATGCCCCTGGCTCTTTTTCCTGTGAGGTTTGTACATCCTTGTGCAGACAATACCTCACACACAAGCTCCACAGGCATGGCCCACAGAGCAACAAAACAGCAGGAAGGGTACTATTATTTATTTTACACCTATCTGATTGGGCTCTTTGCGGCTACTGTGAAAATGCAGTTTCCCAGGCTTAGTGCTCTGCTGCAGCTCTGGCACTCTGCGATGGACGATGATATTGATGTTACACAGCAGTGACTCAACCTGCAAGCGTTGCCCTTCTAAACAGAAAGTATTCACTGGAACATCCTCTTGCGTACATCTACGTGCGTCAGCAAAAACAGTTATGTGTTTGGAATAGCTGAAGAGAAGAAGAAGATAAAAGAAGAGAGTGAGAGCAGTCATGCCGCCTACAGCAACAACCTCTCACTAAGAATCAAGCTTATCATTTGGGGGTTATACTTTTAGACTACAGATGCATTAATCCAACTTTTTTCAGCCACTAGGAATAACCGACCCAATACCATTGTACAATTATTAAACTATGTATATTAAACCTCACTGTGCAGAACAACATTTATACAAAGATATAAATATACTGAGAGATTATTTGTTTTAATGTTTTGAAATATTGATATCCATTACTACATCGGCCCATTGTGACTGATAATTGATCAATTTCACTATGGTGAACCTCTATTTTAAAATCATGAATATTGTATCAATACATTGGGTCATCTTCCAGAGATGATCTGGTTTCAGTTCACCTGTACCATAATTATAACAATGTGTTGAATTGTAAAAATACTGCACTAAAATTCTGAGAGTATATTCAGAATATATTCCATCTGTAGTAGGCTATAGGAGAAATATTCAAGATTTAAAGTTTCATTGCAAAACACCCATTTCCTGGAGTGCATCTGTGGTATGTGTGTATGCATGCTTCTGTATGTTGTACATGGGCACTTTGACGTCATCGGGGTGAGCTATGCAGACAGGGAAAGTGTATATATGTATAAGTGTGTGTGTGTGTGTGTGTGTGTGTGTGTGTGTGTGTGTGTGTGTGTGTGTGTGTGTGTGTGTGTGTGTGTGTGTGTGTGTGTGTGTGTGTGTGGTGGGGGAAGCTGTGCACCAACAATCCCTGGATCAACATGTCTGTATGTCTCTTTTTATTATTACATGACTTAGAAATAAGTCAACTGATAAAAAACATTCCAGCAGGTTTGAGTTTTCTTTTAATTATTTGGGCAGTGTAGCATAAAGAAGTATTTAAAGGAAAAACAACATCTGTAGGTAAAAAAGATCAATTTATGCGCAGGGTAGTCATCCTCCTGTGTGGCAGGGCTGCATGATGTGAGCAGGATGAAGGCGAGGCGATGGGAGGAAGTGGTTGTGGCCACCATGCTCACTCATTTGTCCCTCACAGTCTGGAGGCTTTGGAGAGAAAGCGGATCCTCTTTCATGTTGTCATGCATGAACATGCCATATCATGAAATCAAACCTTCTATTTATAAACACGTGTGATCATTAGTGTGTTCGTGCCACTGTCTATAACATTTGTTCTGCAGCAAAGTGTCCTTCCTCATGGAAGGGGATGGCAGTTGTACAGACATTGGTGTATTAGTGTGTGTGGAATACGGGGGTACAAAGTCCCAGCAGCTGACAGCCGTGCAACGATCAGCCCTGATTCTGAAATTGAGGACCTGGCTTTTATCTTGTTCTGCTCTTTATTTAACCTTTTGCATTTCCTTTGCTGTGAACACCACATCATCAAGACTCAGCACATAAGTCAGTAGTTCTTAAAACTCAAAACAATGTTTTAAACATTGACTCCAGGATGACTTGGTAATAAATGGCAAATCTTCTCAAATCTGCTTCTTCAACAAAATCTTGAAAGGTTATAGCGAGTGGTTAGGTTTTGGATCATGTTTTTGTGAGATTGGTGGCCTCCTGTCATTTTCCTTTATGCTCTTCCTGGAGAAAATTGTTCAGTGACATGATCTCAGTTAACAGCTGATGCATCATTGTTGTATTCATTATATCCCCACTTGGGAGAGGATGATGCTGTTTATTCATTTCAAGACAGTTGCATCAAATTAGTGGAAATGTCCCAATGAAGTGTGTAATGTGTATTGAGTGTTTGTAACCATACAAACAGCATACATGTCGGATTTGGGTGAAAAGGTGAAAGTTATAGGTGAGTGTACTTTGTCCTCCACTGAATTTAAGGTAACACTATTATTTATTTGTTTACTAACTATGCAAAAGCAATTGGTTAACGTACTTCCTTACTTAACCCAGCTTTGTCAAAGTTGCCTTTAAACAACTCTAAAGCCTCGATCCACAGCCTCATTCTGTGGTGTATAAAGAGAAAACAAGTTTACCAAGCAGACATTGTGCAGATATTTACTGAACATTAACATTAGCCCTGACTTGAAGCCGCAGGGTTCACACATCCTCCCAAACTTAGAATATACATTGCCAACTTCACTACATTTTACCCCTGGATCAAAATAACTGCCCTAGAATTTTTTCTTCTTAGGTCATATAAAGCAATTGTTGAGTATTTCATATTTGTGCGTGGATTTCTCTCCCTCTTTCTGAAACCGTCATTTTTGCAGGGCGATGATGACCAGAGGCCCAGTTTGACGTCATAGAGGCCTGAAGGGAGAAATCCCCTGCTTTCCTACTCAGGTGTTTGTTTTTCTTTAAAAGTTTGAAAGAGGAAACAGGCACCAGGTGTCTTCTGAAAACGTCTGTTTCCTGTGGAGTCCAGGAACCAGACGGGAACAGTGTTCAACTCGTCGATGCGATGCTGACATCGACACTTTTGGTTAGACTCCTACACAACGACTGCCCACACTCACACAGACCAGATGAAACGTGTGTGCCAGACACAGACACCTGTTTGGATAGACAAAGAGGAAAAACACATATGTAGATTCACCTAGCATTTGCAGCTTTATCCCACAGCTGCAGCTCATCTGAAATCAATTGTTCAGTGTTTGATCATGAGAACTGCAGCATAAGAGAGATGTCAGAAAGATGACAGCATGAAGCAATTGACCTGTAGTCCCTGATCTAACCAAAATAGCACTACACACACTGGACATTTTAGTCATAAGCAGAACCAATAAATAGTCCAGGCTCACCAATGATCACCAACAAATGTGCATATCAATGGTCCTAACTTACTCAAACTTGTAAATCACTGGTAAGGAAGTAAAGAACATTTGTAATAAATAATATTTGAAAAGAAAGGCTACGCCAAGCTTGTTTTGCATTCTTTTCATAAAAAGCATTTTTATGTAATTAATTCAGAAGTTTCTTTGCAATCTTCTTTGATTCAAAAGATTGTTCTTACGTTAATTTAGTTAGAACTGAATGCAATTCATGGGACGGACAGCTATTGATATTTGTTACATTTTGTTTTTCAAGTTCAATCAGTATGTTAAATGTTTTCTGCTTGATTTTTGATACTGAATATTGTTACGTTTAAATAAAAATGCTAATTTATTTTATTTGATAAACACAAAAGTAGACTAAAGGGCGAAATGTAGATCTTATGATGTTAAGATATTTGCTGGGAGAAAAGAGAGGGAGCTTTTTTAATGTTTTTCAATACTTCTACTATAAAACAAGTTGTAAACAGTTAAATGAATGACTTTGACAGCATAAAAAGCCAAACTAATAAAGCTTCTCATTCTGTGAAAATGGTGGACATAATGTCGATGTCAGGTTTTCAACACCTCTTCTAATTCAGAGCTTGGTGGTTTCGGAGTCACTGCAATTTGACCTGAGAGGGAAAAAAGGACGATCAGACAGGATATTATCTAAGTGCAAGTAATAAATGTAGCATAAAGAGATGGAGAGCGAAGGAATTTGAGGGGAGGCAGCGGCTGGCGAAGAGCCTTTGAAAGGCGAAGCCGTCAGCCCCCTTCTCTGTGACCGTGCAAGCCCCTGATGACAAGGCCAAGATGGCATCTGCTGATAGGAGCGGCTCATCAGCACCTTTATTTCATGAGCCACAGATGGGGTGAGAAGGGGGGGTTTATGCATGCATGGGTGTGTGTGTGTGTGTGTGTGTGTGTGTGTGTTGTGTGTGTGTGTGTGTGTGTGTGTGTGTGTGTGTGTGTGTGTGTGTGTGTGTGTGTGTGTGTGTGTGTGTGTGTGTGTGTGTGTGTGGTTAGCTAGGAAAGTGGGGACAAATCTATCTTACTTTAACTGCACCGTTTCACAATCTGTCCCTTCTCTGACAGTTGTATGACATGTACAGGGAGTCTTGGAAACGTGGCATGGCATCATATGAAAACAGTAAACATGTTGTTTACTACAAACGATGAAATCTTTAACCAATCAGGAACGATCTGTGTGCTGTGGTGTTTTCCCCCTGTAAAAGTAGAATCCCAGTTGAGCCAATTATCTTTGAAAATGTTGGAACACTGTGGTGAAATGCATCATATTCCCATGCTTTGTTACAGTCTGACAAGTAGAAAGATATTGCTTCACACATGTGATATATTACCCAACCTAATATGACAGAATATAACAAGATACAGTTTCCCCATGAGCTAAATTCTAATTCTAGACTGCAAGGACACATGTCTTTCCTTGGACTACAGTGGGCAGTCTAAAGTGGTGAGGGCAGACATAGCAACAAATTGGAAAGACACAAACAGAGACCGTATATTCAATCAATGACTACCCCAGCCTATCCTTTTTGCCTTCGAAACCCCCTACATACATCACCTCGCACACACAATTTGTAAAGGGGTTCCAAAGCAGGTAAATAAACCCTGGGGGTTGAAGACAGAGGCAATAAATAACACAAGGATGACAGATACGCAAGGTGGGGTTGGACGTACCGGCAGGCAGAGAGAGGGAAAAGGAAAACAGAGATGTTGATTTCCATCAACCATCAGTAATGACCTCATGGGGCAATACATCTTCCTTAACCTCTCAGATCTTCCTCCTTTAAATTTAAACTGTGTTCACCAATTGCAAGCACATACACTATATAAACCCACAAAATTGGAATTTTTCATTAAGTTACCGAGCTTTCTTGCTGGCGATATGAGAGGCAAATCCCCTAGAATATGATGACAAGGCCTCTGAAACAAGGTACTGAAAATGTGTTTGACTATAGCATACATGCTTGATGAAAACCAAAAACTTGCAATTATAGCATTTCATATTCTGAATGAATTCATACAGTTTTCTGGTGTTGCGTAAGGGAAGCACCAATCAGATAGTGTTCAGTATAAAACCGTAAGAAAGAGAAATATTTATATTCAAACTCAACAGTCCCATTATTAGAACTGAGATTGATCCAATTTCTAATAACAAATACCACGCAAAGTTTATCATCATCCAAAAATGTTTTAACTGAATCCAGTGGACACCAGAGTGCTGCCATGGCTTTTTTCTCGCAGTGAAAGCAGATACACCACTTTGTTTAGTTTGGCACCAGACGTGACCTCTAGTCACGGCCAAACATGTTCTTTCTTGGACTGAACAAGCATTAAAACTACTTGTACACATTATGACATAGATGTATTTTACACAAGTGCATATGTTCAAACATACGCAAGGCAGCAGGTTAAATACAAACACACACCTAATCCGGCAAACACCAGCTGCTGGACATGTGACATATTCACCATTGACCATGTGGACAACCAACAATGTGCAAGGTCTTCTCTCAAGAGTCAGAAAGTTGTTTCTAAAACGTTCTGGTTTGGTCAAACACCACAGCTCTTTGGCCAAAGAATATTGCATGGGAAATGATGGGATATAAAAACATTTTAGTTCTGCTCTGTCTGTCAGTCAGTGTGTCACTGCACCCTGCCATTAAACCCCGTTCATCTTTCGTTCTTTGTGTTAATCTGTCTCCTCTCACATCCACCCCTGGATCCATCACTTCCACATTCCTTACTCAGCTCTCCATCCATCCAATCACCAAGCAATCTGTCACTTTATTGTTTTGTGTGTGTTTGCACTTGCCCTACTGACAGACATCCCATCGTCCTGCCTGTCTTCCTGCTTCTCTCTCCATCCATCCAAATGTTTGTGGTCAAAGCTTCAGTCAACATTTTGTTGCTCTGACAGTTTTTGCATGTAATACCCACAACATCCAAAAAGTAGTCTAAGAAGAAGACAGAGTAAAGCTCCCTCCTCTGGAGTTTCCTCACAATGCTGCTGACTGATACAACATGGCAGCAGCAGCAGCTGAAGGTCTGCCAGCTGTGGCCTCAGCCCATTGGATCCACAGTTTGTTTTCCCATGAGTCATCATTAAACAGCGCTCAGGTGCATCTCTGGCAATCAGAAATGCACCCAACCCCCTTCCCCATGATCTCCTGCTTTTCTTTTAACCAGAATTTTGCTTTCTTCTCATCTTCCTGTATATTGCAAAATCAAAAATGCCTTGCCGTGCTGCGAGAAGTCTGATTTCTACATAACTCAAGCTTGTTTAAATGGAAGGCAACCAAACAAATCACTCACAGTCCCTCTGTAGGTGTAGTTCAAAACAATGTGTTTCCAAGTGCTGACAAAGCACACAGTGTAATACACTTACACACACGGGCCAACACGGGGTCAAATTAAGCAATGAAGCGAGTGTGAAGGCCCAAACCCATGAGTTGTTTCTCCAGCAGTGTGACGGACAGCTGCACACTGAGCCTTCCAAGGATAGCACTTCTACTGGAGGTGGGAATACAACTGATTTCATCAACTTTATTCAAACTTAAAACCAGATACTACACCAGTTGGTCACATGGGACTTGAGGTTTGGTAAAACCCGGTTACTTTAGCCATGTTTTATATGAAACAGAGAATAAGGTCTGCACATTGACCAGAGATTTACTTTGCCACATGAAGCAAAAAACAGTCTGTGTCAGAGTTGTTATGGCTTATGGAAATACTTGGTTCCACCTAGGTAGAACGTGAAGCAGTCAGGACATGATGCAGTTCTTTATTTGGTGATAAACAACCTCTTGCCTGTCTTTTGAATTTGTCTGACTATTTTGCTATTGTCCCCCAACAACCAGAAGTTGCCAAATCCTGTCGTCCATCCAATTAGACATTTAAAATGGCTTTTTCGTGTAAATGATTACTCCTGTAAAGCCTTTGATGTTTGTCGTCTTCTGGTTTCACTCCAGCCACAATAGAAGCGTCACAAGCTCATGAACTCGCTCATGGTGAATTGTCCCTACAATGAGCTGCTCTTTCCACACATAATTTATCTGTTATTAGCCTGATTTTGAACAAAGCAGCTAGCTTGGTATGATGTCCTGAATGATTCAAACATTTGCATTCTCACATATAGCACCTGCAGTTTACGTCTTGATAATTGTAGGGTTGCGAAGCATGTTTGAAATCCAATTTACAGACAGTCTTTCTGCATGCAACAACTAAAAGAATCCTAATCCTCGACACAATTCCTTTAATTCTGAAACAACATGTACTATATGTGCAAAACAAGAGACTCAATTCCTATGTTAACAACAAGTATCTTTTTATCTGGATTTAGAATTGATGAAATCTAAAAACATACCCTTTTTATTTTTTCTCTCCCTCCCTCTCCTCGCCTCTTTGTCTGTCCCTCTCCCCCTTAAACATAGTTTTTTATACAAGTGGTTCTCTCACACGGCCAACATCAACATCCAATAAAGCCCAAAGATAAACATGGACCTCGGTCTACGGCAGAGTTGATTTCATCCCCAAGGAGCATCAGCCAACTCCCGTCCATCTGCCCAAACACAAACCTGCTGTTTTTCACAGGGGAAGAAAGAGAACACGCAAACAATGCTGTCAGATGAACGTAACTTGGACTCTTTCAGAATCTGATTATGCATTGTCATCACGTCTGGTTGATATGATGTGTTTTTTTGCAGCCAAATCGACAGAAGTATGAAAAGAAAAACAATTTTAGTTTCTCAAACATCATCACTATCACGGTCTGCTTTTCAGTGTCCTTGACTTTCTAACAGTGAGAACAAGAACAATCCCATGTTGGAAAGGATTTAGGCACATTGCGTAAATAGCAGGTGTTCCATGTCATCCCGAAACAGTGGAAAACAGCTTCAGTCGTAAATAGACAAGCCTTATAAAAGAAAAGCACGGTTTGAAAAGAAAAAAATGAGGGGGAGAGGCTTAATAACATCTTTAGTCCTGAGAACAGCCGCCAACTGGAACAGTATCACAGCTAAAACAATCACATCTGTGTCCTGGAAATTAGGTGATAACCTTTTCCTGCTTTTGTGGTCTTTCCAACCTTTAGAATTTAGCTTGCATATTTTGAGGTTCTAGTTTCAAAGACAACGTAGCTTTCTAACAGGATTTGTCGTGCTTGGCTTAATTGTTTTCTCTGTACTCTGCAGCCTCATGAGCCGCTTTCACACCAAGTACTTTGCCGTACTTAGTTCCCAGCACTTAGTTCCCAGCACAGTACCCCCATGGAACTAAGAGCCGATCGCGTTCACACTGGAATAAGAAGATTACGCAAATGAAGCCGCTGACGTCACTTATTCTTCTGCTTTGGGTTTACTGGCAGGCCGCAAACAACTTCACGGCGTATACTGCCACCCGAAGTCTCCGGGCCGGAAGTCCCCGGAGTTGGGGACTGGCTTCAGTAGAAGCTGCTGGGAGTCCCAGCAGCTTCTACTGAAGCTTGGTGCGCGGGGCTAATGCTAATGCTAATAATGCTAATGCCAGCAAATACAATGGCGGCTTGAAAAACTTAGTTTTACGGGGCGTGGTTTGCAATTCGCCCAGCCAATCAGAAATTGGTACTTTTTCTCCCCAGGATAGTCCCACCTCTCTAGCAGGCACTAAACATGGGGGTAAACGTTCTCTGAACTAAATTCTCTTTTTGTTGTGAACGCAAAATTCCAGGCACTAACGGAACTAAATGGGAAAAGTACGGGTAAAAGTACGGGTAAAAGTACGGGCAAAAGTACGGGTAAAAGTACTCCGGTGTGAAAGCGCCTATGGTGAGCCATGAGTTGTTAGAAGGTGTTAGTGACTCTTTACATGTCTATCTAGCCGTAACACCTCTCCATGTCTGCGTTTAAAGTTGAATTATTGATAATCTGCTAAATATACATCAATGAGGGGTTCTGGCTCGGAATGTCAATGTGTATTCAGGGTAGGTGACCATGAATATGTGTGTCAAGCGTTTTTCTGCAGTGTATGAGGGTGCCCGCGTGTTTTTCCGTGCACGTTACCAATTTGCAGCAGCCCTGTCGCTGCTCAGTGCTAGCTCACAGATGTTTGGCCACTTTCCCTTCAGCAAGAGTTCGTCTGGAATCTGTGAAGATAAACAGAGAGAAAAGTTAACACAGAACAACAAGTCTCTGATGTCTGCGGCAGGAAAGTGTATTTTGCTTTTAAAGTGTGAGACATATACTTTTAACATTAGACAATTCCTCTTTTATTCAAAGAACATGTGATACTAGGATGGAGATTTGACTTAGTACTAAAACACAAAGACAAACCATCCACTAAGAAATGCAGGGTTTTTCCAGGAGGGGCTGTTTAAGGAGACAGGCACTTAAACAGCGATTCAGGGTAAAATGAGAAAAAGAAAGAAAATATTTAAACATTTTGTAGAAATTGTAAATACAAGTATGACCCTAAAATTGATTATGTGTCTTCTTTGAGGAGTAAGGCAGTTGTTTGAACCATTTTCTAAAACAGTATCGTCTCCAATAATGAGATAAGATCACAATCTGACGGATTCAGTTCAGCAAGGATTGGATCAATCACATTGTACGTTTGCTTTACAGATATTTATCAAAGCAGCCATAACATTCAGCCTTTTTACAAGTAAAGCAAAAGTAGAGATAAACACCTCTACCATTCACACTCAGGTGCTAATGTGTGACAGCTCTGCAGGTGAGAAACTAGGCCGACGATATCCGGATAACCACAGATTGGACACACGTTTCACCCATTATAGCCGCATTTAGTTGAAAGTAGTAAAATGTTAATATTGACAAGCTGGACTTGTGCGATTAGTTTCTTGGGGGAATTCTTGGTATTTGTCTTTTATTGGTGCCCTAAAGCATTTTCACACACTACATAGAAACCAACAGCACACTGTGTGTGTGTGTGTGTGTGTGTGTGTGTGTGTGTGTGTGTGTGTGTGTGTGTGTGTGTGTGTGTGTGTGTGTGTGTGTGTGTGTGTGTGTGTGTGTGTGTGTGTGTGGTTGAAAACGTTGTGATAGGAAGCCCAGAAGTTATGGGGCCCCCTTAGACTTGGGCTGATGGATGTGTGTGTGTGTGTGTGTGTGTGTGTGTGTGTGTGTGTGTGTGTGTGTGTGTGTGTGTGTGTGTGTGTGCATGTGAGTGTGAGTGTGAGTGTGTGTGTGTGTGTGTATGTGTGTGTGTGTGTGTGTGTGTGTGTGTGTGTGTGTGTGTGTGTGTGTGTGTGTGTGTGTGTGTGTGTGTGGTTGAAAACGTTGTGATAGAAAGCCCAGAAGTTATGGGGCCCCCTTAGACTTGGGCTGATGGATGAATCAACATGGAGGCATCGCTAGAGATAAACTGCACAAGAGGAAGAGGGAGGAAACAGCGGGCTTGTTCACACTGCCAGCCCAAATCTATGTTTTGGCATATCCTGATTCTATACAGATTGATTTTAGGAAGTCTGGAGGGCAAACAAATGACCTGAAGTGTGCAAATCTTCATAATTGGAGATGGTATCAAATGAAATTCCATTGGAACTTTTTTACAGACACATCTTTTGTGTCACTCGCAATGCAACATACTCTACACAATTAATAAAAACTTTGAGATCATTGTAAAAAATTAGGGTTAGGGTTGTTTAGCATGTGTTGCTTAGCTATCACTCAGCTAAATGTAAAACTTGCTTGGTGGAAATAAAATGTGTGTTATCAATAAGTGATTTTACATTTTTGTTTCTGTGTGTTGTTTTAATGAAACTTTGCCAGGTTTACAGTTTTGTAAAAGGCAGAAGGCACACAGCGTGTTGATTGTGTTGGTAAAAGTGAGGAAACCGCATGTGATGCCAATAATAGTTTACAGGAATACCCTGATTAACTGAAGCCACAGAGGAAATTAGACATGTGTTCCTGCACGTGTGCATATTAGACTGATAATGACAAAATGCAGGAAAACCCTCACGATTAAAACGTGAAAAACGATCATGTTCCTTCCTAGAATCAACCGCAACGATATCAGAACATCCTCCACCTGCCAATTTGAAACCAATAATCTAATAGACTATACAGCCCGCATTGTGTAATGGAAGCCAGCTGAATCGTGCTGCTATTAGTCGTGCTTTGGCTAAGATATGCCGCAGCTGCAGTTACATGATGGCAGGGGTTTTGCCCTGGGTCACAACAGCCACTAAACACTTGTTATTCTAATTTCCGTGCAGACACTCATTCCTCATCAAAGGGAACCACTTTCTTTCTCCATCCAAAATGTTCATGTGTCCTTTGTGTCTTCCTCTTCACAAATACATAACCCTGTCTATGTTATTCACTCAGTACTCCTTCAATGTATCTCTGCTTTCCATCCGTTCTCAATCATGTCTCTTTGTTTTTTTCTCTAGAAGACATAATGTGATGACAGGCAGGATAATGAGAACCGTTGGTTGTCAGCGTAAGAAATATATCATAAAGTACATGCTGGCTTTCTATTTTAGGGCCAATGTGGAAGATAATGGTGAATGGTGTATTGTGATTACTGTACTTATTACCTGTGTTGTGTAGGAATGTGCCGAAGTTTGAGACCCTTTAGGCTCTCAGGCTCAGTGGCATGAGTAGGTGTGGCACCAGCAGTCTATAGACTGGGAGCACAATAGGAACACAAACCCTTAGTGACTACCAGGGAAGTTAAGTATGCCATCTCCATTCTTCATTCTCATTCCCCCTTCTCTTCCACTTTCTCATTGCCCTTCTCAGTGTGAAGTGCATTGTTGTGCAGGTCTCATGCAGTGCCAAGGACCAACCAGTCCTCTTTGTAAAACCCCCATGTCCAATTTCGATTCTCCAGCTCTTTCCACCATTCGCTTTATCTAATTAAATCTGCACACAGTGGGTCCTGGGCACTGGAAACTGCATTGTGGGGTCCCTGGACAAGCAAAACAAATGGAGACCCCAGCATGTGGAGATTAGAAGCAGACCCTACATGTGGCTTTTGTATGTATGGAAAAAAAGCAAGAGGGAGGGAGGAGGATTGAGGGTATAGGAAAAATGTGGAAAGGTAGAACAGAGGCGAGAGTGTAAGGTGGATGTGGTGGGCATGGAGATGGGAGGGTGAAGGAGAAAGAATTGAGCGATAGACCGTGAAGAAAGAGGTGGGACGTGAAGGGCAGGAGAGGAACAAAGAGATGGCAAGATGGGGAGGAAATGTGGAGCAGTGCTTCTGGGCATGAGATGGTGGAGTAAAGTATCTGGTGCAAAATAGATAAGGGATATATGATGGGAGTCCGTGTGGAACTGAAATCACAGCTTCTATTTGCTCACACTGCAGAACTTTACATATGTTAGGTTACAAAGTAAAACAATATTTCCAAGCATTAAACTGGTTGACCACAAGCGTTCCCCTATCAGCTCATATCCAGCTGTGTAAATATGTGGATGTGTTAAATTAACCACAAGCTGAGTGCCCTTTATAAGGGTATCTGCAAGGCAAACAAATACACACAGGCAGCCTAACCTCATAACCTGCTGTTATGTTATGTTATGGTAAGCACACACACACACACACACACACACACACACACACACACACACACACACACACACACACACACACACACACACACACACACACACACACACACACACACACACACACACACACACACACACACACACACACACACACACACACACACGTATCAAGTGCTTGTCTTTCATCATGGTAACTGGAATAGGTTTAAAATATCCAATCAAAAAGTGAAAGTGTACCCATGATTGCATCCAAAGGTTGGGTTGCTTTGAGCTGAGTTTACAAAGGAACCTCAGCAGGCATCACATAAAGAGGAAAAGGAGATACATTAAACCTATTAGCAAGAGGATGGTTAAACAAACTAACATGAAATGAGGGGATCCTGTTTTAGTGGTTCCTGAAGTTTATTATGTGACTAAGGTTGTTATCCTTGAGCCAAATTGTAAAAAAAATAAAACAGAATAAAACCGTATGGTGGAAGAAGAGAAAGAAAAGCAGTTCAAACATATGTGTTGCAGTTTGCTGTTTTTGATGGATGTCTTCAGTGATTTGCAGTGCCAAGTCTGTTTAGTTTCACCCAGCTGGTCACATTTCTATCCATTTCTCTCTTTTTCTTCCTTCTGCATCTTGAAATGTATCTTGCTTTAAGCTGCTCACCTTTATCTCTCTTATAATATATGCGGAGACACAGATACTTCCTGTAAAAAGTAAAGAGCACAGATAAGTGGGTTTTAGGGGAAGATCTCAACTGGGATTATGCACAATGATGGGTCATCATCAGTGGTCGGATAAATCACTAGCAATTTCTGTAAATATCACTTGTATGTGTATTTAGAAGATCTTTATGATTACATTCAAACAGAAGTTGGAATATTTAGATTTATTGTGGGTATCATTTTTTAATAAAAAAACTATACTCAAAAAATCCTGTGCCCAGTTTTCATCTCACTACCGAAACACAAGGAGTTTTATGAAGGCTGAGCCTTGTTTTTAGCCACACCCCTGCATTCTTGACTAGGCAGTGACACTGTGGCCGTTTCTCAATCTCGAGGATACTGGCTTCCAAGCCAATAGTTCAAGGATGCTACGTCATCGAGTCCCGCCGAAGTACTGTTCCAATCTCCAGCATACTTGGAATTCCACCGAGGCCGCGTCCTTGGTTTGTGGGAAATTTCGAGGCTGCACATGGGTAGACTTCGCGTCCTTAAAATCCCCACAATGCTTTGCGCACGGACCAATTTCAAAAACCCTTGCGGAGAATGGCTGAACCGACGCAGCACACATTTAAATGTAAGTATGTCGTGGCGTAGAAAATGTGTAATGTTTGTAAATGTGTTACTTTGTTAAATGTGTTACCACCATAAATGTGTTCCATGAAAGTACAGCAAGTTCATAATTAGATAGAAGTCGTGAGGTATTTATTTTCGGTACAGTTTATGTTGAAACCGTTAGAGAGAGTGGCACACTTGTTAGCCTGTTCCATTCTTCTTAGTTTTCCGAAGCCGTGGCTTGGAAGCATACTTGCTTCGTTTCTGAAGGAAGTGACTTGGAAGTACACGACTACCAAGCCAGCATCCTCGCGATTGAGAAACGGCCTATCCCTGTCCCTTATTGGTGAATGGCAAGTAGCTATATCCCATACTTTCGATATAAAGCCGTTCCAAAATCGGAAAATCGGTGTGTAACCTTAAGAATTGTCACTACCGAACACATATTATCTTCAATTAAGTAAACTTTTTCGGGGTTTTATGCAAAGTATTAGGTTTTTATGTGTGTAAACCTCTTCAAAAACGTGTATGCTAGCCATGTACTTGCTAGCATTCTTTAGTTATGCTCAATTTGAGCAAGAATCGTCACTACCGAAACAGTCAATACCGAAACAGTCACTACCGAAACATATGGTTACGTTTCGGTAATTGACATCATCGTTTCGGTAGTGACAAAATGGTAAGCAGGTAAATCCCACCATTTTGAAATAAATGTGTTTTAAAGTCTGAAAATCAGTGTGTTACTTTAAAGGTCTCTTATTATACTATTGTTAGGCATATATTATAGGTCTCAGATATGTCTATGAAGTGTTTTGCTCAAAATAACAAACAGATCACCCATTCTAACCTCATTCCCCTCTCTTTCAGCCTTTTACTAAATTGCTGATTCTGGGTCAGTAGATTCAAACATTCACACTTCAACATAAGGCATGTTATTTAAGATTAAGCAATAAGGTTGAGGGAATATGATACAACCTTGAGAACAAAATACTGTGGTCACTACTGAAACAATGGATGTTTTGTAAAAAATTAAGTATATTGACTCAATTTCAACAATCATCAACTCTGGAATCAATATGATCAGTATTATGCATTTTACAAAGAAAGTTTGCATTATGATTTTTATGAATTGTATAAATTGAACTTTGAAATTTGATAAAAAATTCACTTTTATTAATTTAATTGTGAAAACCCTCAAGAAATATTTGTTAAAATGCTATTTAGAGAAGGGAAGGTAAAACAATCTTAACAGGTTAATATAACACTTTTTTACTACAGTGTATCTACTATGTTTCCGTAGTGACCATTTTTGGTAGAGGAAGAACATTCCAATACAGTCTGAAAATATGATATAAAAGTGTACGGTTATTTTACTAGATATGTGTAATTTAGATATGGTACAAAATATATATGGACAAAGTTTTGGGAAAAAAACATACAACATTTCAAAACATTTCCAACCTGACTTTGGTCCAATTCGGTAGAATGGCCCATATACTAGCGGTACCGAAGTGGGCCGGTCGAGAGTCCCGGGCTGATTTTTAGTCCCAGTCCGCCCCTGGTCATCATTTACAGCCCCTCTCGTCTCTCTCTGCTGTTGCAAGACAAATCACTGCATCATTCGTTATAGTTTCGGTATTTGTTCAACAAATATGTCGTTTTTTTTCTACGTCACTGAAACAACAGAGATAGTGGAAGTGATTTGTGTGAGGGAGTTGGACATTGGTCATCGTAGTTTTAGCAGTATTGCCCTCTACTGGTGAAGTGCAAAATATTCTTGATTTAAATATAATGAGCTGCATGCTGGTGGTAACCATTCGTCAGACACATTTTAGATTGTATGAAGTAATTATAGCGTATATGAATTGCGATCTTCCAAAATACACATTTGCCTATCTTTAGGGAGTTTCACTTCATTTTTTTCAGGAAAATTGTCAGGTTTGACATTTGGCTGGGGTGTGGGGGGAAAGAAACATTTAACTGAACTTATCATTCGATTTTCAATTTACAAAGGCACTTCATTGTCTCTCTTTGACTCCTATCTAGCTTCTCTAGACTGTGGAGTCAGGAGTCCATCTGTATGCACTTCGACATATGATGGCCATTTAGGGCACACACACCACACACTCACACCACACACACACACACACACAACAAGAGAACACAGACAGAGAGAGAGAGAGAGGAGAGAGATAGACGAGAGAGAGTAGTATAGAGATAGAGATAAGAGAAGAGTATAGATAATAGAGAGCAGAGAGAATAGAGCGGAGAGAGAGAGAGAGAGAGAGAGAGAGAGAGAGAACTAGATCAATCCCCTACTGCCCAATTAGGACTGACAGTAGGATTAAGGAAGGCTCACTCCCCGGGTCACGTGAACTCTGTTGTCTGATACAGTTTCCCTCTGGAGACACACACAGGACTGATAGCACACAGAGGAGTGTGTGTGAACGTGTGTGTGTGCCTGTGTGTATCGAAAGGGAGTGCAGGGAGAATCATTTGTTTTTCCTTAGACATGTGCTGGTCGAGGTGTGTGTGTGTGTGTGTGTGTGTGTGTGTGTGTGTGTGTGTGTGTGTGTGTGTGTGTGTGTGTGTGTGTGTGTGTGCGAGTGTGTGCGAGTGTGTGCGAGTGTGTGTGTACGGGCATGCCTGCTCATACATGTGCAATGGCGCAAGCAAAAAACATGCATGTTACCCTTTCTACTAAATCCTCTGGACCTCCTCAGGTGTATTAAATTACCATGTAATTCATCATCATATCATTACAATCAATCATTATAACGTTCCATCATCAGTAACTTGGATGCCCAGAGATATGTTCGCATATGCAAGTCATATACAAGTCATATACAAGTCTATTTTATTGGGCTATTATGATGTTTTACATGTGCATTATATATATACTGCAAAGTATTGGTATTAAATCCATGAAAAAGCTACAAAGTCAGTTACAATGTGGTGCTGATTGTGCCTGTGGCCTCGCTGAACCGCAGCAGTATCCATATTTCATTAGTAACACTCTATCCATATTTCATTACGAGGCTGGTCAGTTATTCAATACCTAATACCTGGTCAGTGACAGAGGCCTCGCTGAACTCGGAGCAGCCTTATAGCGAGCATGCGGAAGATAATGGGCCTCAGTGTTGTCTGTGGACCAGTGCCAACTATTTTGTTTTCCACAACTGGAAGAAGAGAGGGAGAGAAAGTCAAGGTAGTTACTCAACCGTGTGTCAGGATATAATGTATTAACCCAGTTAAGTGGCATCAATTGTTTATTAGGAGCTATTAAGTAATACTGAAATCCAAATACATGAGGTCAGAGACGGCTGCCTGCAGATACACATATCTGATAATGTCTGTCAGGAGGTAAGAGGGCATGCACACATACTGTACACATGTACATGCAAGCACCAGCAATTACATGTACATGACATGTACATGTAATTGCTCGTGTGAGTCTAGAACAGAAGACATGGAAAAGCTTCATATCATTTGAATTCAAAATTGCTTTTCAAAATGATGTTGCATGTTAAGCAGAACATGTATCACAGTATAGTGTAAGCTATGGCAAAGCAGCATGGTAAGCACACTTCCCAGTTCATCAAGGTTATTCATTTTTTGCCAAGGGGCATCTCAGCATGTCAAGACAATTTGCCTGGAATGAGCTAAACGATCCAGATTTCTGTCCAGTATCATAATACTATCCAAACCCTGGCAATTTGCAAGTAGGTTAATTTCATTTACATGGGTATTTTTGCTGTTCATAATAATATACTTTTTTTACATCTTGTATTGATGAGGTAACAGAAAGTAATCAAGTTACAACACTTTGATATTGCGAAACTTGGATATGGTTGCCAACTACTTTTTTCAACAGGTGATGAGTAACTGCATCAGAATATTGTATTTAAGTAACCCTCCAAACTACTAGACAGTATAGGTGTTTGTGCCACACTCGTTTTGTTAGTGGTAAAAACAAAATATTAGATTTTTCAAGCTCTTAACTCTTCAGTTTAGAAACAAGTTCACAAGAGCCCGAATCCCATAATCCCCATGTGATGTCAAAGTGAAACATCTATAAAGACCCAGGCCAACTCACACATCTGCATTCCGAGACTGAGATTCACACAGTAATAAAAAGTAGAAGCCTGTGTATAAAGTCCATAAACTCAGAGCATTCAATCAGATTACTTTCAGAGATAAAAGGATCTAGTGAACTAATGGTCAGAGGAAGATAGGAAACAGAGATACCGAGCATCAGCTGTTCAGGTTTATAGGCTGATGGAATATGTGTTTTTATCAGGAATACTTGTAGCAGGTCATAAATTAAAATACAAAAGGACACATTCCAAAAACTGCTGTTAGTATAGTATTTAAAGTACAAATTGTGTGTACGAGTGTGAACGCATCTGTCTGACATTGTTTGAACCGAGGAACCCCCAGAGACTTCATTACAATCAGCCGCAGACTGGACTTGAACAATGTTAATTTCTCTGATTCTCCAACTAATCTAAAATCATGTTTCTTAGGTCCCTTGTGTGATGTGAAACACTTTCAGAGCTTAATAAAAGCTCAGCCAGCTCCAAAGTTGGACAGCGGCTCAACGCTCCCGGAGTAATCGAACATGAAAAAGGAGTTCTCTCTTTGCATTTCCTCCGCCCTGACAACTCGCTAATGAGGGTATTGATTGCAGAAACACATGCTGATGAAGGATCAACAGGCGCCGTACAGTGACATCTGTTAACAATTCTGCGTGATTAACATAATATGTGGCCTAGAAACCTGATCTCTCCGGCCAATTGCTGGAGGTATAGCTCCAATTGAGAAGAAGCTAAAGCTGCTTGTCGCTGTCCAGATGCAACGTTTTATTCGAGCGCTGGAGAAATAAGTAAAATTCAGAGTGAGAAAGATGATTAGATGGGTCATATAACCTCACATTTTGTAGCTATTAAACATTTTGAAAAATAGAAAACTAATGACATGGATACATAAACACATTTGGATATGTAGTGTCCAAATGTGCCAGTTAAAGTTGTCTTGGTATGCCATTTAACTGCAATCTTTCATGAACATTTGTTTGGTTTCAATCTCAGAAGTTTTTGTTTTTTTATCGAAACGTTTTTTTGTGTGTAATTTTTACTATAGATAAACCAACAAGATATACATGTAATAGATATTGTTTTGGATTACTGATCTTCATAATTCTCTTTAACATTTGGATAGAGCCAGGCTATCCGTATCTTCCTGCTCTTAGTATAAAAGGTAACCATTTACCGTCTATTCTCATATTAAACAAACATAACTGTTTATCTTTACCTAACCATTGTCGAGAAAAGGTGAACAAGTCTATATCCCAAACTGTCAAACTGTGTGTGACGAAGGTAACTTCGTCACTATGGACTGACGGCTTCAGGCCGGGTAATATTGCACTTTATTAGCGTGATTGCACAGTACAGTTGACATTACATATTTGCACATAATTCATACTAATTATTGAGAGTAATCGGGGTGCAAATAATATGTTGATGTCTGTGGCTGATGATTGTGTGCACCTGGTGTCCTGTGTTGTCTCCTCCCCCCTCACCTGTGTCTTGTTGTGCTAATTAGAGTGTGTGTATTTAGGCTCTGTTTCCCTGTCTGTTGAGAGGCTGGTAGGGTGTGTGAGATCCTTGTGGCAGCAGGATGTGTGCCAGGAGAACAGCAGGATTGAGGCTGTGAACTTTGTGCACATGATTTTAATAAATGCCCACGCCGGGTTATATTTTTGGACGTTCTGCCTCTGCCTCCTTGCTTGGTCTGGGCCGCTCAACGGTCAGCTTCACAATTGGTGTCAGAAGTGGGATTTGACCAAGTAAGGAGGTGAAAATTACCAGAGGAAAGAAGAGGGACCAAAGAGAGGAACCGTGGCTGGGGGTGGCTATGCCTGGAATGGACCAGGGGGCCACGGCTGTTGAGGCAGCAGGAGACAAGAGACGAGCAGCAGGAGACGAGAGACAAGCGGGAGGAGCGGCATTTGCGGGCCGAGGGGGCGGACCCGGACCCACGGGGAGTCGACGGAACCTGAGTCGTGCTGGAGGCAGACCAGCGCATTGCAACGGGACGGAACAGCTTCCGGATGGGTGGCATCACGACATGGTTGACAGCGGCTTCACTGGCCCCGCTGGAGGTGGCGTCGTTGAGGCCGGGTGGCTGACTGGTTGTCCCGGGGCCGAGACTGTGGAGACACTGTGCTTCCTGGGGAGAGGGGGAAGGAAATGTGACGAAGGTAACTTCGTCACTATGGACTGACGGCTTCAGGCCGGGTAATATTGCACTTTATTAGCGTGATTGCACAGTACAGTTGACATTACATATTTGCACATAATTCATACTAATTATTGAGAGTAATCGGGGTGCAAATAATATGTTGTCTGTGGCTGATGATTGTGTGCACCTGGTGTCCTGTGTTGTCTCCTCCCCCCTCACCTGTGTCTTGTTGTGCTGATTAGAGTGTGTGTATTTAGGCTCTGTTTCCCTGTCTGTTGAGAGGCTGGTAGGGTGTGTGAGATCCTTGTGGCTGCAGGATGTGTGCCAGGAGAACAGCAGGATTGAGGCTGTGAACTTTGTGCACATGATTTTAATAAATGCCCACGCCGGGTTATATTTTTGGACGTTCTGCCTCTGCCTCCTTGCTTGGTCTGGGCCGCTCAACGGTCAGCTTCACACTGTTTCAAACCTTCATTTTTCATGAACACGGCCACTGGTTTGTAAGGTACTTGGCATTCTTGGGTGGTCTGTTTTAATACCACAGACAGTCTATGATTAATACTATGAAAACTAGAAACCAATGCCTCTCATGTTGCACATTAAACCACTTGTAAAGACACACACACTGCTGGCTCTCCTCCTGTCTCCCCTCCACCTGGGATTAGACCAGGAAATTGTCTTGTTTTCAGGGTCTCATCCATCTTACCTCGGCTGGTCACAAGAAGCTGTGCTGGGGGTCTACACAGGAGCCACCCAGGGCCCCAAATAATACAGTTCCACTAAAATACATGCTCACAACATCAACATGAGTCACACAAATTGGATTGATGATCTTGTTAAGTCTTTTAATCAGTGATATGTTACCAAATATCTTCCTCTAAGCTAAATGCATTCTTGCCTGAAAAAAATCTGCCTTCGGCTTCTCAGGGTTTCCTAAATGCCCAGACCATCTTGTTTCACTTTGAAGCATTAATTGAAACTGAATTGAGATATGATAGACATAAAATAAATAACCTTCATAAGGCAACTCGGGAAATAAGCATCACAAACAGTAGTTCTAAAACAATATAGACCCACAGTGTCTTCTTCTCTTTGAAAATGCCTTTTTCAAATTCGAAAATAGAGCTGCATTTCTAATTGTTTGCTTTGGCCTCCTAACTTGTTGAATTGAATGGATGGAGAAAATCTGTAGATAAAGCCCTCAACATGAGCGGAGGTGCATTTATAAAAAGACCTCCCCCTGCCCTGAGTGCGAACACACACACACACACACACACATTCACACACAAGCTCTGGTCGCCAACATTTGACAATAACTTGGCAACAGTGTATTTGCCAGATATTTGTCAGATTGAGCTTTAATGTAGAGATGTAAGATACGGTAAAGTATGGACAGGTTCACACACACACACACTCCTCATTTTAACACGCAGTAAATGTCCAGATTACCTCTGAACCTCCTCCAAGAAACTTTTCCAAACTCTGCTAATGATTTCAATGGAAAGTAAAAACAAACAGGTTTTTCTTGTGCGCCCGCATGATAGCCATTTGGGTGCAATTTTAAGCTATTAATACTTCATTTTCATAATTGTGGGGTCATCTCTGGGGTTTCTGGATATTCCCCCAACAGCTGGCTGCAAAGCAGAGTTTAGTCTGGCCTGGGAGATGATCAAAGTTTGGAGTCTGGTTCGAGTAATACTGTCAAATCAAAGGTGATTTTTTTTGGCACTTGTTTTATTAAATTATACAATGAAGACTGACAGGCAATACGAGAGTGACAAGTATTGCTGTAATTTACCAAAAAAAGAACAAATAATCAGACTGCTTCCTTAATCACAAACACTTAAAAACCCTATATATCTTAAGGAAAAAAACAATCACCATTAAACATCTTTAGGACATGAATGTAAATAAAGCATCAATACGTACATGTCCAGCTGTCATGCTCAGCCAAAATCAAACTGCAGTCTAATTGGACTGATTAAACGGAGAAGTCATTTCTATTCTGTTGATTTTCATTTCATTTTGCATTTTTCAATCTCCTGCCTTACTTTCTGCAATATGACTTGGGAAGTGTATGTTTTTCTTCAAGGTTCTCGAATTATTTCATAAGGGGAATAACTACATTTTCCAGTATAAATATGAAATCCACACCTAGAAATGTCCAAACCACCTTACTGCCTTTTGTTAAGAGATCTGCGTTGAGAGTGTAAACACATACGGCTTCAGTAAACTCTCATTAACCTGGGTGTTACCTGCACAGACGGAGAGAGGGAGGATGTGAAGAATGCTGAGAAGTAGACTAACTCTCATTTCCCAAAACTTGTCCAACAGCGGTAATTAAAGTTTAAAAGTCTCAAAAATGCTACAACTACTGTCACAAACTGGATGAATGTGAAGTATTTTGTTAAAGGAGGATGAAAGCTTAATTAAGGAGCACTATTGGAGTGACTTTGATGGTTATTGGACTCAGGATTAATTCATTTGGATTCCCGCTGTATGAAGAAATTAAAGGACGGCGCAAGTGGAAACAATTCACAAAGGGATGAAACTGTTTAAAACACATGCTCAAAGTAACCCGGATTTTGCCGATGTGTTTATGTGGATTCAACAGTCGTAAATAATCTACAAAATGGAGGAGACCGATCTGATCGGAGCAACTGTGACAAATAATCCAACTGAAACCGGCATGGACAATGACTATGTTTTAAAAATGTGCTTATCCAGAAAAGCCTGGTTTGGACACTTTACGGGCAGAAGAAACATTTCTATTAAAGAAAGAATTATACATTTCTGTCTTTTTATGCCTTTAATACTAACTTGAATTTTTATTCAAATGAATTCATCCATTATTTTTTATATTTTATTGTAATGTAGAGACAAGGCTTTTAGTGACAATCATGTATTGCGTTACAATTACTGTATATGTATAAAAAAAAGTCGAAATACTATCTTTGGCGCCCCCCCAAGGGGTTGGGAACCACTGGTCTAGAGGATCATCTGTCCGTCCAACACTGTCAGTCTCGACTTCCCTGAACAGAAGGCATGGAAGTCGACACTTTCACAGCTTGCTCACAGAAAAAGTAGCCAAGTGTTTTTGTGTTCAATCAACCATCAAACGCTGCCATGGCCAAGCCAGTGCAGAGGGAAAACATCAGAACGAGCCCAAAGCCACTGCAACCACTCTGAAAGCTCGGGACACCTAAACACAGCAGCTACATTGTGACATTTTCTCATTTGTAGAAGTCAGCACCCTTTTTCATCCAATCCAAATTGGCCACTCTTGTTCGATCTTGTGCAATGAAATTGATGACCAGGTTTTATATCAAATTCTACATTAATAGTTTTAAACCTTTAATTCATTTTCTGAACCCGGTACCACAAAATACATTCTTTCTGATAATACAAGACATATGAATACAAATACTGAACTGATAGCCGTGACATAAAATTGGAGTGAACAACTATTCTCTACCACTATTCTCCATGAAAATGTCCATGCATACAGTTTATATTTATGAGAGGAGACTTACCATCAGAAAAGAAATAGTTCCGACTGTATAGGTACTAACAGAGCTATAAAAGCGACAGAACAGTTGCTAATTTCCAGCAAACTCCATGACTCCATGAGTGCAAAAACTGGAGGCAAACAAATGGCAATTAAATCATGGAAAAATATGTGAAACCTTATGGCACCGGAGGCTACATCAAACCGGAGTGAAGGAAAGAGTGGGTCGATGTAAAAGAACACTCACTATTTCTCTGCGTTGCTCTCCCTTCTCAGTCTTTATTGCTGGATTAGACCCCTGTAAAGCACTGCACCTTGCAGACAGGGTCTCCTTTTACATGCAACTGGGGTCTCCACCTCAAGGCCTATAAAGTCCAGCCAGCTGGCCCTGTAGACAAATGAATTTAACTCATTACATTACAGAGAGAAAGTAAGTCAGAAAAACAGAGCTTACAGAGAAAATGATAAGGTGAGACAGGTGAGTACACTAACCTTAAATATTATTGATAGCATTTTTTGCCATAGCATGGATTGTGATGTTAATGTCAGGCTGTTAGTTTGTCAGTTGGTTGGTTCACAACTTAGGTCCAGACTGAAATATTTCATCAGCTACTTGAGGGATTGCTATGAAACATTATGAAGACATTCATGGTCGCCAGTGTACCTGTTCCAATAATTTTGGTTGATCCATGATTTTCCGTAGGAACCTCCATAAGATTGATAGGTAGTTTTCTTCAATGTCTCCACAACAATGGATGACCATTGCATTTGGGACACATATGGCCCGGGAGGAAATAGTCCTTACGACATGTTAGCATGGTCTTGAAGCACTTCTGTGACAAAAAGCAACCTTACATAGCTCCTAGCATGACTTTAAAGTCATAATTTCGGTATGGTCCCATACTCAAACAACTTTCTCTGTCGTTGTGCATGTGGGCCGACCGCTAACCACCAAAGCCACCAAGTTCCAGTAAGACATACCTACGCACCTACGTACACTCATGCAGAATGAAAAACCCACATTAACCACATTTGAAATATGTATAATGTGTCTCATAACTTTAATCATTACTGCCCTTCCAATCATACAGGCTGTAAGTGAAACACAAAAATACACCCATAAACCCTCACTGACCTCTCTTAAGGCCGCAAATGGCAATAGGCAGGGCCCTCTAATTCTTCTTCCATTCCATGTACCATGGCCAACAGCCAGTTACAGCCACTGGGAGACTTAATGTCAATTTGTGCTCTACAATAGAGAAAATATTTCACAGAGCACCTGTTTATTACTATCATTAGCAAGCTATCTGAACAAGAGGCTGTGGGTTAAGTGCATCTGGCAGGGCTTAATATAGCATGCAAACTACTGCAATGCCAAGTAACCATAAAACCACACATGTAGTAGTTAATATCCACCTCACTCCGTACCATTAAAAACTGATTAAGACTTCAAACAGCCCCCATTACAGAAGCGCTCTTCTGCTTTGGTTTAGGAGAAAACAGTAAGGTCTCTATAAACAGTTCAGGTTTGGACTGTTGTGGTCTGATTGGTGTTCTGCAGTATTACTGCGGTCAAAGTTACTCATTATGATTGCACTCTTTGACTAGAGCTATGTCTGTTTGTGTAGGCAGTATATGACTTTAATGTGTTTTTCCTATAAGCACATCGACGCACAGCCATTTAACAACCCAGTCTAACCTTTTCAAAGGAAAGATGATTTTCAGATTTATATTGAGCACAGTAGTGACACAACATTGGTGGGCTTTTCTCATCAGAAAAGCACAGGGTTGAAAGCTGCTTACTTAGATCTGTACAAATTCTACCCCACACAATCGCAGAAAGCACAAGAGAATTTGAGATAGAGGTACACCTGAAAATAAACTAAAACAGACAACCGTTTAAAAGCTGCAGCATTTTTATTTGCTACAAGTAAGTGATAGGAAAAAAAATTCAGCACATGCTAGGTACCACTACTATTCTTTCACATCGTCTCCCAAAAACATGAGGTATGTGAAACATCTGCAAAGCATTTGCAGAATTAAAAATAAATTAATAAATAATAATGGGCGTCTGGTGCCCTGCCAGGATTTTGAGTCCAGTTTACTGGCACATGGCTTCATGGTTTGTATTAATTTACCCTGGGCTTTGTCGTTTGGCAGCAGGCTGAAATGAAAGAGCCTTGGGCAAAATACATCATATTTACTAATAGAAATACATGTTGGAGCCGGAGGTTTTTTCTACCTCACTTTTTCCATTCCCAATTATTGAGCTTGAAGTGCAAATGTGTCCGTGTCTGGTAAGGGGTTAAATTAAGTGTGAATATAATGTTCCAGCTATGCATACCAGCAGTGGATGATGATGCCTGATAAGACATGAATGTTCTTACGGAAACACAACTCAAGCATGAAAACTCAAACCTCCTACAGTTAAGATTTACCGATATCGACCTGTGGACTTCTTTTTCTTATCAATCGCAAATGAATTACATTATTTTAAATTAATTTTACATTGGATATTTGTTGTAGTGTTTTTGAATGTCTCAGTAATACCATCCAATATCTGGGAGTACTTTGTGTTTGACAGATTTTTTTATATGGATTTTTATAAGCGGGCAGAATAAAGGAACCTGCCCTTTAATGAAGGCCGTTTATAAACCACAGATGGTATCACATACCGTATTACTGATGAAAGGTTATGGAAATGTTCAAAAATAGTTACACAGTAAGATCGAAAAGAGCAGCTTGGTTACAGATGCTATTTGAGTTTTAACTGAACATAAAACAAATGGAGGCTGAAAGCTTTAACAGTAAACTGTAATACTGAAAATGAGAATTTAGTTAAGATCAAAAACACTCAGACTGCCATGCATGTTCTTGATAGTTGTAAGAGTTGAATTCTACTTTGTGTGTGTTTAGACAGACTAAGGAAGCCATTTTAAACTCATTTTGTAGATAAGAAAAAAATATTGCTAATTATAATTAGCAAGTCATTTGCTGGCCTCAACACATTGTTCTACTTTCTGCATTGCAGTGATGGTGGCTAAAGGCTCTGAAAGGCGATCAAAGGCTCTTCATACACCATTAACCAGGAAGTGCTGCCATAATGATTCTAGGCTGTTGCCAGTTTTGACACCGTTCCTGAATTCTCCAGAATGTTGGCACTCACCTAAAATAATTCCTTTCAATTCAGTCAATTCTTGATACAACGGAGCAAACTGCCTTTATTATTATTCCAATTGCATTTTCCACTTCATAAACAGTCTACTTTCTTGAATGCTTCTTACACTGGCTCTTTCACTTGTGTATACTGTTTCATTGGCACAACATATAAGATGGCCACATTTTTGTTTCCATGCTGATTTTGTTCTTTCCTATGTTATGCTCTTGGGATTAAGCACATCATATTCATATTTTGGAAATAAAGCCAAACGATAATTATCGTAATCAAGCTTAATTAATCAATTGAGGTCAAATGTTATCCTAAAATGTAATCTTAACATGCTGCATGTTGGCTGATATATATTTTTTTAAGGATAACAAAAAACAATGCAGTTTATTATAAAAAAATAACCTTCGAAATTGTAACAAAAAAAGACACAAAGACAGATATTATTTGTTATCAAAAATGATTGCCAATTATTGTTCATTACAGCAGGGGAAGGCAGTTTATTTGCCATTATTGGGCAACAACTCTATGATAACCTTAATTTTCCGGCAACTCTCCTCTCTGCCCTATCCATTCTCAGCCTCTCCAAACAGACAACTCTCAAGCCAGGTGCACGCACTCCAACTTTTCTTTTAAAGTCTGTTCTTTTTTTTTGATTTCATACGAACATATTTTATCTCTCCTGTTGGTATTCTTCTCTCTTTTTATCTCCTATACACACAGCCCGGAGGCTTATCTTGACCCTGTAAGAAGGCATCTGTTGACTATTGGACTCTGTAACCTGCCTCGAAAGACCTCCAGAGTTGATAGCTAAAAAACATAAAACAGGTGCACACACAGAGAGAGAGAGAGAGAGAGAGAGAGAGAGAGAGAGAGAGAGAGAGAGAGAGAGAGAGAGAGAGAGAGAGAGAGAGAGAGAGAGAGAGAGAGAGAGAAAGAGAGAAAGAGAGAAGAGAGAGAGAGAGAGAGAGAGAATTTGAGGAAATGGCCCCCAGATTCTGACAGAGATTGTGTGAAGGGGGATTTTTCCTGGTCCTGCTGAATATCAATGCTTCTTATTCTAAACACCAAAGCACATGTGCAGAGGTGTGTGGGCATCGTTTGAGCCACTGTTTGCAGATGGCAATGTCAACCAATGCAGGATGTAAAAGTATGAGAATTCCTCTCTTGTGGGATGAGGCTAACGCAAGGAACTGTGAATAAATAATCCTGTGAAAGTAGGCTCTATCTTGTCGAATTTTGTATCCAATTTCCGTTGCAATCTAATGACGACATGAAGCTGAGCACATTTAGGAAAACAGGATAGGACTTTCATTTCGTCAGCAAATGCCTTGTGGGTAAAGACCCATTTTGCAACATATACTGTACATTACATTTCAAGTTTAGATCAAATATGAGATCTGTTGAATTTATTAATTAATCTTATCTCACAAAGCCCAAAGCATCAGAGTCAGTTATCTACCCCCTGCTGAGTTTGTATGTATGTATTTCTATAGTAGCCCGATGCAATTGATTGCAGATAACAGGAATGTAGGGAAAGTAATTTGTCATGGTTTAAGAAACAGCAGGGGCTCCGACAGCAAATGGCGGTTTTAGTGACTCTACTTTTTCTAGTGTCAAAATCGCATTGTTTATCGCTCTTATCTACATGATAAATGATATCAAAGAATGACAGGAAACAGAGGACACATATATCAAAAAAGGGGAGGCTCTTAGCCAGGATGTTGGCTCAAGCAGAAATCAAACTTCCACACTGGCAGGTACTAAAGCGTCCTAATCACTTTGACGTGCCAATTAATTTCCGTGAGGGTTAAGTTTGCCAAGAGACATTTTACAGCTATTTTCAAAAATGGTTGTCCCTCATTCTGTTGTCAAATCCTCTTTAAAGTGTATCGCCTTCTCAATAAAGGCATTCAATAATAATATGTTATAATAAGATAATGATACTGTACAGCTAAGATTCTATTACTATGTGCCAACAATTTATGTTAGCCAATTTGATGGATTTATAGATTAAAACAAATACATTTGAATAAAGGCATTTTCTTATAGGAGGGCAAAAGGGCAGCTGCTGAAGTCCCCTTTGATGCCTATTTTTGCACGTGTCTGCCCATGAGTTTGTTATTAAAAAAAGGAAGGTAATTATGTCAATAATTTAAAAAATAAATGATGTCTGATGGTTATTGATATCAAAAGGTCTGGTCAGCTAGAATAGGGATAGTTACAATTAACACAGTATAGATAGCAACATATTAACACAGAATCTGTTGGCTAAAAAGTTTTTTTTTTTAAAAAGGCCCTTCATCATAATTTGCTGCTTATTTGAAATTGGATAGGAAAATATATCAAAATAGGCAATAATTACTAACAGCTTCTTTGGGGTGGGGGGGGGGGACATTGCCCTTGAGCCCCCTTGCTGGCTATCTACCACATAGACTGGCTGGTCCGTATTCTTTTGGAAAGACCTGGGGCACAAACAAAATCTGACTTGTACTGTATGTACAAGGAATTAGCTCCAAGAAAACTTACCTTTGAGAAGAGGTTTCTGAAAGAGAGGGAGTTTGTTTGCATTCCCACATGGTGTTTATATTATCGGTGTGCCACACAGCCTAGCTGAGCTCTCAAAAAGTCCTCCAACTCATACGACCAAATAGGTTGATTGTTCAAGCGCTTATTACGACCGATAATCACGTTTTAATATTTTTTACCTCTAGTGCACCCGTTGAATGCAAACGCTACGGAGGGTCGTATATTCACAAATAACCCTCTCTGGAAAATCCTAAAATGTAGGATAGTTTGGCCATTCAAATGCTTTTTGATTAGATTTCTAGCGAGAAGTGTATATTGTACTTTCAGAATGCACGTCCAGTGGATGTGTAGGATCTATAGTTTGATGGATATTACGAAGATGATTTGGGGTCTTGCCAGGAGAACGTGTATACAGTATGTGGCAGCGTCCATGTAAAGTTAGTGTCAACCCTCACGGGGTGAAAACAGTATTTCCGGTCTCAAAGTTTTCATAATAAAACCGTATTCTCCTCCCCGTCAATTGATTTTAAAGCTATATCTGCAGTACTCATCCACTAAAAACATCAGTTTATCCTTGTTAATTACACAACATTAATTGGTTTAAATTGTGTACAATGCTTTTGTGTTTTTCCCATATGGTTTTTCCCTTTCGATTCTGAGGGTAACATTTCTTTTTTCAGAGGTTTTGATAGGCTAAAACATCTACCTACCCATAATCCTCAGCTACCGTTCAAGCTTGGTGATTGGATGTTTTAGCCACAATGCACGTTGGGATATGGTGTTTATGCGATATGAAATCCGAAAACATTTTTTAAAAAAAAATAATAATAATTTATTCCGAGTGTTCTTGCTTTTCTCTTTGGAAGTAATCACATAGCTAGAGGCATTGTAATACACGGTTCGGCTGCATTAAATATTACACATCTGCCGTAGTTCTCTATTTATAGAGCCCTGATTAGAAGACCTTTGGACGAACTGGAAGAACTGCCTCCGAAACTGAATACGTGACGTGGATCATAAATATATCACAACATCTTCTATTTATTTTCACACAATACGTCTCCTTGCAGTATCAACACTAATTCGGCTGACTTTTATAATTGATCCAATTGGTAGATAGGCTGTATTTACACCATAATGGTGCACAGCTGATAGAAAGGGACGTTTTTAAAGATATTACTGATTTTCTTTGAATTAAAGAATGTAAATACTGAGTTGAGAGAATAGTCAGGGGTTTTGGGTGATGGGAGACACATCTATGGAATCAGAATTTCAATAGCTTACCATTAAATGACGGATATACCTTTCTGTCTGTGATGTTTTACAAATCAGATATATTACATTATATATATATATATATATTTATATATGTATATATACATTATCAGCTATAATATTTCACCCTTTTATTAATTTAGTTCTATAGAACTACAATATGTGAAATATTATACTGTAGCAATATCTTGTACAATTATGTGAAAACATGAATAAAACTACACATCTTCAGATGTTATACACACATAAGTGTCCTACACTAATAATACAAAGTTATTATGGCATTGTATGCTGTGTGTTATTTGTAACATCTTCAGAAACTACCTTTCCAACTCCTCATGCAGTTGACTGTTACAGGTCTATACAGGTTCATGGTACAATGCATAAGCTTCAAATCGAGAGACTGAAATTGTATTGTTCTTTACCGTTCTGTTTTAATTTCACAATAAAGTTAATAGTAATATTATGTTTGATATTATAGAGTGGTGAAGTCCCTCCCCTTCCGGTGGACCTCCATGGGACCTTATTTCGGAAAAAGTATGTATTGAAGTCAATGGAGAGAGAAAGATTATCTTTCGATCCCGTTTGAATTGTGCCACGAATTACACATATGATGTTTGTCAATTTAAAGGTGACCTATCATGCAAAATGCACTTTTGTACGTCTTTTATACATGAATATGTGTCTGGTGTTCCAGGGAACTCACCAAGTGTCAGAAAACACACCCCTCTATCTTTTCCTCCATACCCAAATCTCTAAAAATGGGGCTGCAACGGATCTGATACAGTCTGATCCAGATTTTAATTATTTTCTACGTCACAGAAGTGGTGCTCCGCTTAGTGGTCAATTCTCCACCTATCAGGTGTTACGGTTATCTGAGAGAACCCAAACGCAGGACACGGCAGTGTGTTACAAAGGTTTTATTTGGAGGAGATAATCCGGCTGGAGAGTATCCACTGGAGCGTAATCCACTGAAGAGTATCCTCCGGAGTTTTAATCCACTGGAACGTAATCCACTGAAGCGTAATCCTGGAGCACAAGAAGAACAGGTAAGAATATATTCAGGTGTAGCGAAAATAGTCACTATACTTTAAGAAGGCTGAGAAGGCTAAGAGTTTTACCACTGGGGTTTAACAACGATCTGGCGCTGACAGGTTGTGGAGCCTCCGCTGATATACCATCCGTAATGGCTGATGGGAATCAGGTGTGTCGCAGAGGAGAGTGCTCAACTGTTTGCAGCTGGTGGAGATTTGAGCCGGGAGCCAGGAGTGACAGGCACCACGCCCACACAGACAGGGAAAGGGAAAACACACACACAAGGAAGGTGGCTGGAGAATGCAACCACCACAGTACCCCCCCCTTAAGGGACGCCTCCAGGCGGTCTACCAGGTCTTCCAGGGTTATCCCGGTGGAAGTCCCGTATCAGAGATGCGCCCACGATGTCCCGCCGGGGAACCCAACACCTCTCCTCTAAACCATAGCCCTCCCAATCCACCAGATATTGGAATCCCCTTCCACGGCGACGAACGTCCAACAATCGCCTGACGGTGTAGGTTGGATGATTATTGATGATGCGGGGGGGTGGGGGAACACTCACTGGAGGAGACAAAGGACTGCTGGCAACAGGTTTCAACAGAGATACATGAAATGTTGGATGAACCTTCATGTGTGAGGGAAGTTTGAGTTTGACTGCAGATGGATTAATAATGGAGTCGATGATGAAGGGGCAGACATACCGTGGGGTAAGTTTATTTGACTCTGTCTTGAGTGGGAGATCTTTGGACGAAAGCCAAACACTCTGACCTGGTAAGTAGTTGGGGGCCTGGGTCCTGTGGCGGTCTGCGATGAGGCGGTTGCGGGCAGCGGAGCGGAGCAGGGCTGCTCGGGTGTCCCTCCACACCTTACGACAGCGACGAAGGTGGGCCTGAACGGAGGGAACAGCAACTTCCTCTTCCTGGGCTGGAAACAGAGGTGGTTGGAAACCCATGGCACAATGAAAAGGTGAAATACCTGTGGCTGCACTTGGCAGGGAGTTGTGGGCATACTCGATCCATGGCAGATGTGGGACCCATGACGAAGGGTTCTTGAAAGCCACACAACGAAGGGCCGACCCCAGATCCTGGTTGGCCCGTTCTGTTTGCCCGTTCGTCTGAGGATGATAGCCAGATGACAGGCTCACCGATGCTCCCAGAGCCTGACAGAAGGCCTTCCAAACGTGGGAAATGAACTGGGGGCCCCGGTCAGAGACGATGTCGGTGGGGATCCCATGAAGTCGAACTTCATGGTTGACCAGAAGATCTGCAGTCTCTCGGGCAGTGGGAAGTTTGGAAAGAGCCACAAAGTGTACCATCTTTGAGAATCTGTCCACAATAGTTAGGATGATGGTATTTCCTTGTGAAAGTGGAAGTCCAGTAACAAAATCCAATGCCACATGCGACCAAGGGCGACTAGGTACTGGCAGTGGGCGAAGCAGGCCAGCGGGAGGCTGGTGGGAGGACTTGGCGCGGGCACACACTGTACAGGCAGCAACAAAGGCCCTGGTGTCTTGAGCCATGGAAGGCCACCAGAAGCGTTGTTTGAGAATGAACAGTGTGCGATGGACACCAGGATGACATGAGAAACGAGAGGTGTGTGCCCACTGCAGGACCTTGGAGCGAACAGGGGTAGGCACAAAAAGACAATTAGCTGGGCAGTTACCTGGGCTAGGCTGCGCTCGCTGGGCCTCCCTGACCAATGACTCAATCTCCAAGGTAACAGCCCCCACCACGCAGGAGGCAGGCAGGATAGTGTCTGGACTGGCAGCTGGTCCATCGGAAGCGAACTGGCGAGAGAGAGCGTCAGGCTTGAGGTTCCGTGACCCTGGACGGTAGGTGAGGGTGAATGAGAAGCGGCCGAAATACAGGGCCCATCGAGCCTGACGGGAGTTAAGGCGCTTGGCAGATTGGATGTAAGCCAGGTTCTTGTGGTCCGTCCATACAATAAAAGGGAGTTCAGCTCCCTCCAGCCAGTGCCTCCACTCCTCTAGGGCAAGTTTGACAGCCAGCAGCTCTCTGTTACCCACGTCATAGTTCTTCTCAGCTGGGGTGAGGCGGCGAGAGAAAAATGCACAAGGATGCAATTTTTGGTCTCGTTCCGAGCGCTGGGAAAGAACTGCTCCTACCCCGGTGTTGGAGGCATCGACCTCCACAACGAACTGGCGAGAGGAATCAGGGTGGATGAGCACAGGGGCAGTGGTGAAGAGTCTCTTTAGCTCTGAAAAGGCTGCATCGCACTCTGGGGTCCAGGAAAAGCCAGTTGTGGGGGAAGTGAGTCTGGTTAAAGGACCCGCCACTCTGCTGTAGTCCCTGATGAAGCGCCGATAGAAATTGGCGAAACCAAGAAACTGTTGAAGCAGTTTGACTGAGGTTGGTTTGGGCCACCCCACCACCGCTTGGATCTTCTCAGGGTCGGATCTAAGCTTTCCTTCCTCAACGATGTAGCCCAGGACTGAGACTGTGTTGACATGGAATTCACATTTCTCCGCCTTTACAAAGAGTCTGTTATCCAGGAGTCTCTGCAGCACCTGCCTGACATGGATAATGTGCTCCTCCTTGTTACGAGAGAATATGAGGATGTCATCCAGGTAGACAAAGACTGACCGGTTGAGGAGGTCACGGAGCACATCGTTCACCATTGACTGAAAGACTGCAGGGGCATTCGTCAGTCCAAAAGGCATCACCAGATACTCGAAGTGACCGAGTGATGTGTTAAAGGCCGTCTTCCACTCGTCCCCTTCTCGGATTCTGACGAGGTGGTAGGCATTGCGGAGGTCCAGTTTGGAAAAAATGGTGGCTTCCTGGAGGGGTTCAAAGGCGGAGTTAATGAGGGCTAGTGGGTATTTATTTTTTACAGTAATGGCATTGAGACCCCTGTAATCAATGCAGGGCCGCAGTGAGCGGTCCTTCTTGGAGACGAAGAAAAACCCAGCACCGACCGTGGAGGAGGATGGCCGAATGACACCAGCAGCCAGGGAGTCATGGATGTAATTTTCCATGGATTTTCTCTCAGGGTTGAACAGACGTGAGGAAGGCAGAGGGGCCCCGGGAAGGAGGTCAATGGGACAGTCGTAGGGTCGATGAGGAGGAAGAGAAAGAGCTCGCTGTTTACTGAACACCTCTCCTAGGTTATGATATTCAGTGGGAACAGATGACAGGTCAGGCGGCTCGATCTTGAGTGGTGGAGAGGCGGCCTCTGCTGGCGGTAGGGCAGACTGCAGGCATGAGGATAAGCAAAAATAACTCCAACTAATAATTTTGCCAGTTACCCAATCAATCTGGGGGTTGTGAGTTCTTAACCAGGGATGGCCCAACACTATGGGGGCCTGAGGTGAGGAAATTAGGTGAAACTGAATAAACTCACGCTGTTTCCAGACAGAATGAGGTTTACTGGCTTGGTGCGGTGAGTGACTTGGGCCAGGAATTTTCCATTTAGAGCATTAGCACTAAGAGGTGAATCTAACACTTCGCAGGAAATTCCTGCCTGAGCTGCAATGTCAATGTCCAAAAAATTCTCATCCGCCCCCGAGTCCACTAAGGTGAGCAGGGGTAGGGACTGTTGGTTGCAGCAAAGCATGGCTTCTAGCTGTGTTCTTGGTCGGGGGTTGAGAGAGGAGGAAGGGCTCGCCAGAATCCCCACAGCTACTGACGAGCCTGACCTTTGGCAGACTAGGACAGGAGGAAACGAGATGACTGGTTTGGCTGCAATAAACACATTCCCCAGCATGGATCCTTCTAGCACGCTCAGATGGTGAGAGGCGGGCCCTTCCCACTCGCATGGGCTCCTCTCCAAGGGATGAGGCTGAGTAAGGAGTCGGGAAAGATCGGGGAATAGGGGTAGTGGCAGTTCCAATTTGGGGATCAAGTGAGAAGTCGCTGGGATTGGAGTGACGGCTAGTCCTATCCCTACGTCTCTCTCTGAGGCGATTATCAATCTTAATGGCTGTGGCAATTAAATTATCCAAGCTACCTGGATCATCCCTAGCCGCTAGCTCGTCTTTAATTGCTTCGTTCAGCCCCTGAAGAAAAGCATCCTGTAGTGACTCGTTATTCCAGCGTGAGTCGGAAGCCACTGTTCTAAACTCCACTGAAAATTCGGCTACACTACGGGAGCCCTGCCGGAGAGAAAGAAGGCGCCTAGCAGCATCCCTCCCCCGTACCGGGTGATCAAAAACTTTTTTCATTTCGGAAATGAAAGTATCATATGACCAGCAAATGTGTGGCTGGCTCTCCCTAACAGCTGTAGCCCAATCTAAAGCCCTCCCCTCAACAGGCTCATTACATATGCTACCCTAGCCCCATCTGTGTGATAAGTACTAGGCTGCTGCTCAAAAACTAACGTACACTGGAACAAAAAGGCTCTACAATTACCCAAATCTCCAGCGTATCGTTCAGGTGTGGGAATGACAGCCTCTCGTAGCTGATGGAGGAGTGCGGCAGGAGGGGGGGGGAGGGGCTGTCGGCTGTGCAGCGTTCTGCGGAGGAAAAGCCTGTGAAGTGAGCAGTTCTACCTGCGTGCCGATCCTTTGCACATTAACGGAGAGGTTCCGGAGAGTCTCCAATGCCTCACGGAGAACTGTATCATGATGTCCCACGAGAGCGCCTTGACTGGCCAAGGCTTGGCCGAGTTCGTCCGTAGTTTTGGCCTGGTAGCCGGTGTCCGCTGGGTCCATACTGGCCAGATCGTTCTGTTACGGTTATCTGAGAGAACCCAAACGCAGGACACGGCAGTGTGTTACAAAGGTTTTATTTGGAGGAGATAATCCGGCTGGAGAGTATCCACTGGAGCGTAATCCACTGAAGAGTATCCTCTGGAGTTTTAATCCACTGGAACGTAATCCACTGAAGCGTAATCCTGGAGCACAAGAAGAACAGGTAAGAATATATTCAGGTGTAGCGAAAATAGTCACTATACTTTAAGAAGGCTGAGAAGGCTAAGAGTTTTACCACTGGGGTTTAACAACGATCTGGCGCTGACAGGTTGTGGAGCCTCCGCTGATATACCATCCGTAAAGGCTGATGGGAATCAGGTGTGTCGCAGAGGAGAGTGCTCAACTGTTTGCAGCTGGTGGAGATTTGAGCCGGGAACCAGGAGTGACAGGCACCACGCCCACACAGACAGGGAAAGGGAAAACACACACACAAGGAAGGTGGCTGGAGAATGCAACCACCACATCAGGGGAATGTGGGGTTGGGCCAGACGCTGTAGTACATATGCCAGGCCTGTAAGTGGCGCTGTAGTCTGCCACAAAAGCAGCGAAGAAGACTTCCCGCGCATGGTTGCCATGGTTGCCCTTCTGTTTATTCTCCGCTGTGGCTCTTTTTCTCCCTCCCAGGGGCAAGTGTTTGCTCCTGTAATTCAATGCAATCCCTCCCCGTCGAGGCAAGCACTGTAATTCTCTCCGGTTAGTCCACCAGCAGATGACAAACACCCACCTCTCCGCCTCTTCCAAGGAACGAGGAGACCGTGCGGCAGAGTTTCAGTTCGATTTTTTTTCGCCGCTCAAGATGTCCGTTAAAGTTTAAATCTTCCGGACAAAATTTGAAAAGTGCCGGTCAAAGGTCTTCTTTGTTATTTATTGAGCTTTAAAACAAATGAATAATGACTCTATATAATCATATAACAATAAAACACGGAGGATGGAGATCTCTTTTTCTCCCCTTCTTCTCCCCGCTGCAGCCTAGCAGCTGATCTCAGAGCACGCTCCCCTCTCCTGCAAGGGGGCGTAGTCAGCTGCAGCTCACAGAATCAGCCCCTTGCAAAAACAGGGCTGGAAAGAGCAGAGCGAAATGAGGCATGGCTAAAATGCAGGATCTGTTTGGTATTTTGAAGAAAAAAACTATATTTATATACTTTATATAGGTATGGTCCTACAATATATTGTTCAAATATAGCATAATAGGTCACCTTTAAAAGATAATTTTGCCAGTCAAAAAAAAAAATGTGTCGTAAAACTGTGAAGTAACACATATTTTTGTGTGAAATGCTGAATGAACTACATCTCTGGTCTCCCACAACAACACACATTCACCAAGATGGCCGTCACTACTGTCTTGCTAAACAAGGGATTGACTACCCTCACTATCACCACAATGAAACACGTCCAGAAGAATGTCATGCAAAGCTGCCTGCCTGCCTTGTTATTTATTGAGCTTTATAACAAATTGATAACGACTCTATATAATAATATAAGAATAATAAACGGAGCCTCTCTTTTCCTCCCCCTCTTCTGACAGCCCAGCAGCTGATCTCTGGGCAGGAGACGTGGGGAGAGGGAGACGTGGGGAGGGGGAGGCGGGGCTATTTCATCGTTATCAGAAAATGATCGTATAGAGGCGTACAGACGGATCCGTTTGACCCCCCAGAGCGTTTCGTTTGCAAATCTGTCCACCTTGAGACCTGTTATCGTTTGTGGGGTCCGTTTCTATCGTTTTGTTACGGCCTTGTGTAAATGAAAGGACTATACGCAAGAGAAACTATGCGGATCCAACCCGTTTTGTTCTCGTGTAAACGGAGTCTTAAAGTACAATATATACTTCTCGCTAGAAATCAAATGAAAAAGCATTTTAATGGCCAAACTATTCCACAATTTAGGATTTTCCAGAGAGGGTTATTTGTGAATAAACGACCCTCCGGAGCATTTGCAATCAACGGGAGCATGTTGTTTCTTCACGACCACTAGAGGTGCTACACTTTAAAACGTGACTCTAGGTCATAATAAGCTGCTGAACAATCAACCTATTTGGTCGTTTTTTGTAGGAGGACAGGCTATGTGCTCTCTATGACTGTGTGTGTGTGGTGGGGGTGGGGGGGGGGGGGGGGGGGGGTGAGTCTTTGACAGCTAAGTGAAACCATTAGACCTGACAAGATGTGGACCAGGGACAGTTCTTTCACAAAATTCAACACAGTTTACTCTTCTGTACAACAAACTTCTCTTCCTCAATTGTCGGAAACATATTAATTAAAAAAATATATCTACTTCATTCATTTTGCCTGACTTTAAAGTTTATGTTGTAGTAATTAATCTCAACTGTTTGTGGTAGACCGAGTCTACTGAAAAGATAAATGAAAGCATAAGTGCTGAGTAGGCCTTGTCAAAAACGTATACAGATATGCCTTTTCGGTCTATTCCAAACCAGATGTTGTGTTTTGCATGGAATTTCATTTTTTAAGAAATATTTTGTCAAAGAAATATGTTTAAGTCGTTTTCTTTCTCAGATGTGAAAATGTCCAATTCTGCAAATGGTCTTCAAAAACAAGCATGACAAGTTAACCTTCCTCTGATTCCAGCATTGTATTGAATGGAAAAATATGATCATATTGATCTTCTCATCCAACTATAATGAAAACTAAAGTTATTGGAGGAAAAAATATGTATTTTCTAAGGAAAGCAGAACAAAAAAACCTTTTGTGCATCTTCCCAACCAAACAAAATATTGCAAATGTTTTCCTCAGGTGAATCATATTGTGCAAATATAAATCCCTCTAACTACCAGCCTGCAACAACACAGCTGCAATAGCAAAATCCGGCCAGTCCATTCCTGTGGTGTCAGGGTCCGGGGTGTCAAGAGAGCTGACCTCCAACACACAGCAAATAAAACTGATTTACTGCTGCTTCACTGGCTACACGGCACTTTATAAAACTGTCCTGGGCAGAGTTATGACCCCAGGTAACTCATACATAGACACACATTCGGGCACATATAAACATACACATGCACAGATGCAGTTCTTGAACACACACACACAAAGATGGGTGGGAAAAAAAAACAGACAGCTGTAGAGATTCACGAGAAACCTTTTCACAGGAATGATTTAAAAACTCATAAATTAATAATGTTGATAAGACCAAAATTATGACTTAAACACATGATCGTATGTTTTTCTAAGGTTTGTATTGAACTTTCCCATTAATTCATCCAACTTCTTAGATCATTTTTCAAGAAATGGAGCTGTTTTAATGACAGATAAGAGAAAGGGTCGCATGACAAAGGAAGAAAATGCAACTAAATGGAATGTGGGGAGAGAGAGTGAATATCCGAGGGGAAAAGCCCCTTAGTGTGTATGCATTTTTACATGCAAGTCTGTAGCATGCTCCAGGGACGTTGTGCAAGGCAGGGGTCCGGTCTTTTGGAAGGGAAGAAGAAAATAAAGCTACATAGCTAATTAAACTATATTTATTTGTTGTTCTTTTCTTTTCACTATCTCTGTAAAGCGACTTTGAGCACGTGTAAAAGCGCTAACAAAATTAATCTATTATTATAGGAAAATATATGAGTTTTAGTTTTTTTCAAATGTTCTGTGTTCATCACACTAGACTAGAATCTTACACTGTAACCAAGCTGACTTTCTCTCTCTTTGTTATTTTATCTCACATTGCTGAGGGAGTAAAGATGATAAACTAGAACTTTATAAAAGTGACAACTGCAAACTGTAAATCAATGAAACATGATTCAGCAAGCATCACTTAATTCCTTCCTTGTTATTATAACATATGTAAGCTTAATACAATAATAAATATGTCTTCTTATGTTATACAATATATTGCTCAAGTAAAATGCACTTAGATAAATGTAAAAAGGCACACACTTCTTATCAATCGAAGGATTAGGGCCTGTTGTATTATATTACAACAGTGTGTTGTATTAGCCATGGGGGGCTTTTGCAATTGTTTACAATGAGGGGACAAAGTCAGTGCATTGTTCCTCACAACTTCAACCTGCAAAACATGTTCTGTCTGAATGGGAACTTAAACCCAACCAAGGCAGACAACACATAATTGTATTACCAATATGAACTGCAGGATTTACATTCGATGTACAGCATAAACACAATAAGCATCACATCTTCAATCTCTCAGTCTTTTGCATTGCAGAGACCTCCTAAATTAGCAATTTTCTCCCACTGCCCTCCTCTAACTTTTCAAACAAGTAGAACTGAAAGGGCGCTCTGTGATTAACTCAGGGGTTTTTGTCGCAAACAGCATAAAGGCCTCACACCATAGCTTACTGAAGGTAAAGGTTCGCCTCTGGACAAGCATTTTAGCATTTAGCATGTTAGCAAGACCCAACTTCTCTGCTGCAGCTGCTTCTGTTTCTCAAATGAAGCTACTAGCTTCCAGCAACACAAACACACACCTCCAATGATTCTGCTTTGTTTAAGCAGACTGTGAATGCTGTTGCTACATAGCATGTTGTATCCTCTTGCACACTTCTTATGTTCTTTATAATCAGCACTTTAGTTAAATGTTCGTTTAACTGTACAGTGACACTTGAGTACGTCTTTAGATACGTTTGTCTTAGAGTTACTGGTTGCTGATCCTGGAAGGACATCTTGTTGAGCAAAATATGCCATCTTAAATACAGGAAGGGGCCATTAGAATGTACCAAGTGCTCACTATATCAGGGGGGGCGGGGTGGGATTTATAGGTTAGGGTTTTTGATTTTTTTCTTAATAGTATATTAGGTTGTTGAAGGTCAAGTTTTGGATAGTTGCTAAAACATTTATACTGAAAGACACAGTTTTATTGTATTTGGAGATTAGGTGGTAGAGTTTGTCTTTGATGGAAATATAAGCAATATTGTCCCTGTTGTGTGTGTGTGTGTGTGTGTGTGTGTGTGTGTGTGTGTGTGTGTGTGTGTGTGTGTGTGTGTGTGTGTGTGTGTGTGTGTGTGTGTGTGTGTGTGTGTGTGTGTGTGTGTGTGTGTGTGTGTTTGTTTGGTTAGTCAAATCTGATCAATATTATAATCTCGACCAGGAAGATCTTGTGTTTCGTCAAGTTTGTGCATGTGTGTGTGAGTTTCTTAAATCACCTCTGACAGGTTCATGCAGGAAAAATACAGGATGTGCTGTATGTATGGAAGAAAAAACACAGGAAATACAGTCAAACACTATGTATCCAGAAATATTGTATGTAATACCAAAACAAGTACTCCAGTATTTTCCAAGCCTTGCATAACAAATCCAAGAACAGACACTAAACATCTGATTCAATATAGAGCTGTGCATTAAACCCTCTGTGTGTTTTGGCCGCCACCCCTCCTTTTCCAAAAGAGTAAAAGCAGAGCCATCAGCTCATGAGTTTAAATCACCCACTGCTACCACACACACCCCTCCACTAGTTCATCCCCCCAACCCTCTGCCGTGGCGGACCGCTGACACTAAGCAGATGTGCTGCGTTTTATCTTGTCATGACACAGAGCTACTGAAGGAAACCCTTAGAGTCAGAGGTTTAGCCTGAATTTGATTTTCAATACTATTTGATAGCTCAATAATGGCAGGATTGTGTGTTAACGTAATAATAATATGATGACACTACAGTATGTGTGAGCTTTGACATTGAGCAGATGTCTATTGGAGGTTGCATTAAATACCCAGTTTCCCCTTTCTCCGTTCTACAGTGATCAGATTCAGTTTTTGGGTTAGAATATCTATACTAATGCAGAATGATAAGCCTGTATGAAAAAATATATATACTCAACCATTAAGAAAGCTAGAAGAACTCTATTACTAATATGTTAAATGACATTAAACCAAAAATGCACTTCTTGGACTTTTTAATTATGCCATTCTTGCCTGAGACATTCAGCATCCTAAAATAATGGTTGATCATGATAAAGTGTGAGCGCTGAGACAAAGCAGATGCGCTGTGTGTTATCTTGTCATGCTACAGTGCTACTAAAGTCAACCTCTCTGTTTTCAGAGGGCCCTGCCTGCCTGCTGCCCTTCTTTGTGGCCCGTGACGGCTCTAACAGTTTTCTGATTAACAGCAGCTGTCAGTGCAATAGGGAGAATGACCGGACCCATTATTAACTATTAACTCTTTCTTGTAGGGCTGTTTAGAGGATACTCGGTTGAATAATATTGGAAATGTAATAGCCTGTGTCAAGGTTGCATAAGAGCTGCATGGTATGTTGTTATGGTATGCTCAGTATGTTCAAAGTAACAATGCACCACTTTTCAACTCCTATCGTTTCCATGTGATAGCCTACTATTGTTGCCGCCGCTGTTGCAAAGACAAACAGACCGCTTTCAGGTTTATTCAGAGCCCAGTGGCAACAAATAGAGCAACTTATTCAAACCACAAGGGAAAAAGCAAGAAATAACTTCAAATATATACTGAATATATCAGCCCACTCTCTTCAGTCTGCGTATAAATGACACGACTTTGCAAAGGCGTGCAATAGATACGCAGAAGTCCGATTTTGTGTGCATATGATACTCCCACGTTACGTTTGTTATGAACGTATCTTAAATGCGTTTATTTTCTACATATCTTTGCCATTTATTTAACCCTAACCTAATCATTCTATAGGACAGTACAAAAAAACAGTTTAAAAGGGGAGTGATTAGTAAAATATGCATAAATAAAAAGAAAGAATGCTAACTAGGTAACATAAGATAAGAATACACAAGTTTAAATGATTTGTTATTGGTTGTGATCATATTCTAAAGATGTTTGGATGAAACTTATACAGCTCCCTTTCATCTGAGTGTTGAGAGCTGTATCCATAAATTCATTTTGTGTTCAAAGTGCACCAGATTGATGCATTTAACTTCAACATTTGATGTGAGGTCCACCCCCAAATGAAGCAGGTTAAAATAATTAAATTGCATACATTTTATTTGTGATTGTTTGTTATGTGGATGTGTAGTATTTGTGTTACTGTATGTTCAATAAAGGTGATTTAGCAAAATACACCTGTAGAGCCTCAAGAGCCTTTCTTGTGCTGGCAGACACATAGAAACATATTGGCGGGGCGGACTTCGCACACACACACACTAAAAAATTCCACGCGCTCCGCGCTCACATTTTCCTAGACACGCGTGCCTTAGCACCGCTGCTATGACTCCATCCTAGGGAAACACTGCAACCACCTTTGTCACTTAGTACTAGCTACAGTACTTTAATTGGAAAAGAGTTGACAACACTGCACATTGCATACAGATCTGTTTCCAAGACTTTGTGCTGTAAATCATTTTAATTTGCAAGGGAGATGGTACTGTTTGGCAGACACAATTGCTTAGCGAATGTGGGGATAATAGGGAACCAATGTTATTGCTTTTGCTTTTATTTCTACAGCCATTAAATGGTGCATTATTAATTTCCATCCAAGTGATACCTTAAAGCTTAAAGAAGCCCCATTATGCTTTTTGGGGTTTTCCTTTTCCTGTAGAGTCTTATAAAGGATGTGTGCATGTAAATGGTCTTCAGAGCGGATACAGATTTGCTGCCGATATGACGTAATTTTGGATGATGGACCCAAAGAAAGTTGCTATCAGAAACAATACCTGACGTGTTTTGGACGTAATCTCGTCTTTGTTTACATTAGCAAGCCTCGCTAACACTCAGAGCTAACCTGTACTGAAGAGCACATGTGTTTAAAAAGCAGGAGATAAAAGAAGGAACTCACCTTGTGATAAACCTGCTAGAGAAAAAGCATTTGAGCTCCATACTGTTTCAGAAATAATCCTTGATGTGGTTTAGAACAGGAGGGCGTTTTATCACAGCAAAATGTAACTTTATCTCCGGTAGAATTCTGATCAGGCATTAGCTCCGCCTCCTCTTTTTTTTTTTTTTTAAAGCTAAGGACCCAAAATCCGCGTTTCTCTAACAGGACTGGAATAGAGGGGTATGAGGGATGTCTAAAATGCATGATCTGTTTGTATTATGAGAAAAACACATCATAGACATGTTTTTACATATTTGTATAAATCTGAAACCCATAACATATGCCTTAAAATAGCATGATAGGTGCACTTAACACTTGTGCCACTATTGGCTAGCGCTCCAAAACACTGTACGTGTAACGCTAAGTGACGGGACATCTTTAAGCGGTTGACCAATCACAACAACTAACCATCAGAGCAGACTGGCCTCTGGTTTCAGACAGAGGGTGAAAAGAGGTGCTGTAGCAGTAGTATGAGAAAAATAAAGCACTTTTTGAACTTTAAAGCATGGAAACATGTCACAATACAACCCAGTCTCACGACATTTCGTGTTATAGTCACGAAATTCATCTATTGATTCGTGTTCACCAACACGATTTCCCCATTTTCTTCGTGTCACACAGAACAATTTTAGAAGCAATGTATTTCTATTGGTAGTATGTTTCGTGCCTGCACCAAATAATAACAAATTAGAAAGGAAAAAATATTTCAGTATTCTGAGGCTCTGAGCCCCATTTATTTTCCTCGCGGACGCACAGACATTATACGATTTAAAATAAAAACAATAATCGTGGCTTGATATTGAGTAGGAACATGTTTTTATGAACCACACAGCTTCCGGTCTTCCAAGACCCGACCGGACAATAAGACGTGTTGCAGGCACGAAACATACTACCAATAGAAATACATTGCTTTTAAAATCGTTCTGTGTGACACGAAAAAAATGGGAAAATCGTGTTGGTGAACACGAATCAATAGATTAAAATAATGACTATTACACGAAATGCCGTGAGACTGGGTTGCACAATAATAGGGCGCCTTTAAAACGTGTCTATTTCCACATTTAGTGAGTGAATGTTCTGCATGTAACACCATAAAGATCTACGACTACGATGTTTGCTTGTCGTAAAAATAATAAACGAGAATAAAACAAACACTATGGATTATGGTGAGTGCTTCAACAATGTTAGACTTTTAATCTGATGTGTGTGTCTGATGTGATTCATCATGCTAAACCTGAGTCTGTTGTTGCAGACTGATCTGCCGTATCAAAGTGCATGTGTAAAGTAAAGCTCAATATTACAGAGAGGACACAGGCAGCATGTCAGCTATGAGGGAAATGTTGCCACAAGCCTTGTTCACCTTGTACCCGACTGACACAAACAGGCTCGGTCAAGTCAATAAATAGCAGCTCTTTCATTTTAAATTACAGAGACAATATATGACGCATGTGTCAGTGTCTATCTCTGTCAGGCTCTCTGAGTTTGTTACCCTCCCACCTTTATCCCTGCGTGGAGTGGCCCAGCCATGAGAGGGACTGGAGATTCCTGGAGGTGGGAGGAGGGATGATCCCACTGTCTGTCACCCAGCGATGAGAGGTGATCCTGGGATTAGAGCTCTGTTGGTTCAGGCTGGGCCACTGAAGACAGAACTTGGCTGGCATAGAGAGAACAGCAGGAGGGGGCCACAAGATGATAGGTGAGGGTAAGCAAAAGTAAGTCAGTATGAAGGTAAAGAGTAATGAGAGGTTCAAAGAGCTGAAGTGAAAGAGATGAGGTTATGCAAACAGATACATGTGAGGTTGTTCTGCTAAAAAAAAAAAAGGGGTGGTGATTTGATTAGTTTTGTCATTAGGACTTTTGGCTAGAGTAGTAGTACATCTGTTCTCTAATTTCTATACAGACAAAAATGTAACTTCTGTCCTTTCCTACATTTCCCACAATGCTTTTCTTTAGCTCCTAAGTGTTGGGGACTTGCCTGGACTTGTTCTGTCTGTTCGGTCTTGACAGACATGGACTGATGGACTGACAGGATTCAGATAGCACTTACAGAAATCCACTATAGATACGGTTGAACAAATTCTGATATTTATTGTTGTTAGTGTAGAAAAGAAGAAAACACTCAAATATAGAAATAAAAATAAATCAGGAACTGAAAGAAATCACTTAAAGTTGCGGATTCGTTTTTAAATTGGATTCCTTCCTTACTCACCGATCTCTTATTTGCTTTTGTCAAAAAACACAATCTTATTAAGTATTCCTATCATTTTTCAGTCGCTGCAGTGACCCATTTTTCCCACAAGGATCATTAACCTCTCATTCAATTCAAACTTGACCCTTTTCAACATCAAAACCGAAGATCATCTGAAAAGAATAGAAGAGTACTTCACCTATGCAAGGGGTCTGTGATCTATTCTGGACTTAGCGTTTGAGCACTGGTGCTGTGTGACATTGATAGAAGAGAAGTGAATCAACCAGCCTGCACGGGACCTCCTCTCTCCACAGGTGCAGCACCTATTCTGTTTCAGACGGAGGTCATTGTCACCCCCGCTGAGGGCTGGACGGATGAAGGGAGGGATGAAGTGACGGGAGGACAGGACCCTTCAGCGCCTCTTCGGTTCGACAATGGGTTGCTTCTGCCGGGCTAAATGTTGGGTTTGTGTGAGGAGGGAAGATTCATGTGTGTGTGTGTGTGTGTGTGTGCGTGTGTGTGTGTGTGTGTGTGTGTGTGTGTGTGTGTGTGTGTGTGTGTGTGTGTGTGTGTGTGTGTGTGTGTGTGTGTGTGTGTGTGTGTGTTGTGTGTGTGTTGCGCATGTGTGCGTGTGTGTGTGTGTGTGTGTGTGTGTGTGGAGGAAGAGTTGTTACCTGGAAGCCCTATCTTCCACACACACATGCACAGGCAGACACAGATCAGTTCTCTGGCTCTGTGCTGTGACCTTGTGCTGACCTGAGCCAGTATCTGGTTCACCTGTCCACAGGGGATCTCCTCATCCTGCTGTCAACTCATCACTCTCTGTCCAACCATTATACCTCTGTGGCTGCAGACTGGACACTAAAATGGAACTATCAGCCCCCTGTTTGGAGAAAGTGAGATTAACATGAAACTGACAAGGCTAGAGATAGAAAAAAGCTTGGTACGATTTAAACACATCTGCTGTCATTAAACTAGAAATACAAAATAACTTTGACAGTAATGCTCATCTAACGTTGATTTGCAAATTAATTTCTTGATTAAATGCCTCATGGTTTAGTATAAAATGACGGACCATAGTTGAAATGATCAATTTCTTAAAAGTTTAACCCCAAAAGAAAATGGCCACTAATGTCTACATCTGTCTTCATTTGTCCAACCAGCATACAATGAAATGTTATTATTATATGAATAACTATTAAAAAGAGGAACGCAGTAAAAGTTAATATATGAGAAGCGTAAAACATGATTCATTAATTAACGGATTTACTGTTTGAGACCAAAAGACCCAAAGAGAGAACTGTATATCTGCAGGTGTCATTGTAAATCAAGGTAAAAGCGGAGGGGGGAGGGAACTGGGGGTTGGGGGTTGTCGATGAGAAATGGGCCTTTTGCTCCCCCCTGTGGGCAAATCTGTCACCTATGACCATATGTCAATCAAGGCTAATTTACAACCAAAAAATGCATAAATGTAAGACTGAATGTTTTCTAACGAGTGTTAGCGTTAATAGTTTACAAGACATAAAGCCCATTGCAACACACGTCAACCACATATATGATTGTAAACAAATTGTCAGAACATACCTCAACAATACGCAGAAAGAAAACCCAATCATTATATACATACAAATGCTGTCAAACTGAGTCCAGAAATGGCCAAAAGGATTTTTCCATTTATGTTGCCATGATATTTTCTTTTACCAGGATCAATTTATGTTCAGCTAATGCCAAGTTTAGGACGCAATGCCGTGTAGCTAGAAACTATTATCTTTGAGTTTTTATATGAATGTCAGGATATTCATTTTATAATATACTGTAAAGCCTGTTTCTCTGTGAAAAAGAGGAACACTAATAATCAACAGAGAGGCATGAAGAGTATGGTGATGTATGGACTCATGGAGAGTAGTGAAGTAAAATAACTGTTGTCCAGAGCTCTCAGTAGCTCCTCCAGCCACGGCTGAGTGATGGAGAGAGGAGAACGCAGCCTTCACCTCTGTATGACATCCATCCATCCACCGCCGTAACAGGAGCGCATCACACAGTCGGCCAACAAAGGCAGCTGGACTGGTTTAAGTTGTGCACTCACCACAATAAAAAGGGTCATCGAGAATATGTGTGTGTGTGTGTGTGTGTGTGTGTTTGTCTTTGTATCTATGCGTGTGTGTTCTTCATGACAGAGACATCCATGGTTTGCTCTACTTAGCCTCTGTCCTATCATCAAAGGACACAGGTGAGAGCTGCATTGTGGGTCCCGAGTTCTCATGTTACCCTTTCAACTCAGGGAGGGCACATCAAAGACGGGGGCTTAGAGAGAGCAGAATGCATGCACACACATGCACATGCACATATACACACACACACACACACACGATCATAAAAAATGCAAGAACATATATTATGTACACATACAGTACATTAGAGGACGTTTTATCTGTCTGCATATGGAATATAGCATGTGGGGTATAGGCATGAATTAGGTAACTCATTCCATTTCTTCAGCACTTCTTTGAACAATTGGTCTTTCTCTATCACTCCAACATCATACTGCCATATCCACCATAGGTGTCACTCACTACAAACATATTCATAACATGAATTCAAGCCTCTAAATTTGATTAGATTTTGAAGTGTCCAAAATGCATCAAATGCACCATTGCAACTAGCTCATCTGGTTGATGAAGGGATATCATAGAGATACTAATGACCTGCCAACTCATAATAATAAGACCCATCTAGGAGTGTTTACCTCTTCTGGACCTGCATGAAGCAGACCTGTCAGGCCCTGTTAGCGAAACACAGGCAGGGTATGCCAGGTGCTTCTTTGCAGCAGCCAATGCATGCTTTTTACATCGTTTGCAGACACGAAGACATACCAAAGTTCACTCAAGAACATTGTAATGGTAAACTCTATGAACCTGAAGGAAGTGTTCAATGCAAATAAATCATAATTGCAAGGCAAAAAGAACAGTGCTGACCTTAATTTGAAAATGAGCCAAGTAGATGACATATTATCTTAATGTGATAATTTTTCACGTGCTTCTTTCTGGCCTTTAAAGACAGTAAATCATAACAATGCTTACCGAGCTTGAAAAGGCACAGAGCCGGTGCGCTTTTTAGAGATCAATATGTCAGAGAGATTGAGTGATACAGGTCGGATGTGTTTATGTGCCAATGAAAACAAACCAAGCCTCAGTCCACTTTCCCAAAAGCAGCTCAGAGATATTAGGCTTGTTCTATTTTAGATTTTTCCGTACTATATTATAAAGTTCAACCCAATGAACTTTTTGTAAAATCCATCGTCTTCAAATTCCTGTACAAAAGGCTAAAAATAACCAGCACGAGTTGAATCTATAATCATTGTCAAACATCTGTGCAAAAAGGAAATCAAAACTAAATATGCAGCAAATGATCCCCACAAATACAGACACAAGCTTAGTTATAGTCTACCCTCCATGACCTATGTCCCATGTATGGAGCCACTAAGAGGACATGGACACAGAAACATTTATTTTATTTTATTGTGCGCATAAGAAATGTTCAGCACGAAAACAGCACATGAAAAAAATCCAATAATTTATGTAATAGCGAAGTGTTTGAATGTTAATACAAATAAATGTTATAACAGCAAGTAAGATTTGAGGCCTTCTACTACTCCTACAAAAAAAGTCTGGTTTGTCTTTTTTAATAAATATTGCTGCTTGTTATGTTGTGAAACACTGAAAGCTGAGGTAATGTTTTCCACTCGGTCGTACAGCAGAGACAGAGTTTGGCTCATTCAAGTCAGATCCTCATCTGATCCAACGTCTGCTTTAGATTCAGAGACACTACCTATGACAGGGTCAGCTCTAAAATATGCATTTACAAAGACATGAACCATATTCATACTGTGGATTCAGCCTGTAGAAGGACAATGTATATTAAAGATAAACAAAGAGCCACTAATAGTACATGTCCTTTTCAGGACTTCCATGATTGAAGTGTGTAGCACACACACTTATTTCCACTATCGTGTCCTGCTAGCGCCAAAACACATAGATTTGTAGTAATACATTCCAAATATCTGACATGAGTTGTGCTGTGGGGAAATAAGAACTGATAGTTTTTAATATAAAACACACATGCAAAACACATTTAAAGAGAAACGGAAATGTTCGTTGGAAATGTGTTCTGCCATACATCATAAAAGTTGCATGAGTCAACCCTATAGTTATTGTACCCAATACTTAATACCATCAATCCCAATGCTAACACCTCTTATGATGCCACGTAGACTTGCTTTTTCTTGATGTTTCCGAAGGCACATGATGTGCAAATAAATCACAAATCACATCATTGGTGCTGATCACCCACATCTGTGTTTACTTGGCTGTCCTCAGTCTGGTTTAGGTGTAAAGGAGCTCAAGTCCCTCACAAACAAAACAACAATAATTTCTCTATTTTTTTTGTATTTTGTTTCTTGGCAAGACACCTCCTTAGCCAAATAAATGATTTAATCTCTGATCTTTTTCCCCATTAAGCGTGTCACACTTAAATAACTTGACATGGGTATATATGCATGTGCAAACCCAAATGCAATATGTAGCTCAAACCAGCCCTGAGACTGTTTCACAGCAGCCCGGATCCGTCTCAACCCTCTGGTTCCCCTTAGTGACAGCAGTAGCCAGTCTTGTGGTCAGCTGAGGAAAAAACCAAGGACAGAAGCAGGAAAATATGGTGAGATAAAGTGAGACGGAAACTGACCAGACAACGCAGAGAGCAAAGCTGCAATCGTCTACAAGTTGGAACATAAAATTAACAAGGGAAGTTTATAAGTTACGGATGGATTGTAAACAAAGTGAAGCCTGTGCATATATCAACCATATACAAGCTTAAGCTTAATGGTACACGGCATAAACCACTGTAACAAAAGCTCTTACACTATTCCAGAGAAGAGTTTGTTGCTTCTCGGATCAACCCACAGGAGCTGAAGAGAAAAAGCCCCTAACAGATTACTTACAGCACACTTCACACTCCAACAAGATAAATAGTTGTTTCCAAATAAATCCTCTCTTCTTTTTCCCCCATCACCAGCGATACAAAAAGCCCTGTCTGAGTTATACAGGATAGGATTCGATACGATGTTACAAGATACAATGTGATACAATACGATTCAATATGTTACAATTCGATATGATACGATTTGACACAATACGATACAATAAACTATTTTGTCGCAATAAGGAAATTAGTTCTTGACTCAGTCCAGTGTAAGATAGAAATCATACATTATAGATGGAAACGATTTAAGACATTAACATATTAACACTTGGCTTACATACATATAAACAGTTTGCACATACATACGTACGTAAGCACACCTACTGACAATGGCGACCTATTGCACAACCCAAATGGCCAACTTTTACATCGATAATACATTACATGTGAGTGTTGAGAAGCTTAATGGACAGGAATGAGTTATTGTAGCTGTTCAGCCCGCTCTTGGGAACAGTGAATCTTCCACTAGAAGGTGAGTTCAAGTTGTTACACAGCGATGCTGTATATGTGGGTGTTTCAAGTGTGACCTCTCGTATAAATCCATGGGTCAGTGCTCTCTGCAGAGATAAGACAGGAATCAATGTGGCAGAATTTGAAAACAGTAAATTCCTTATGCTCGATAAATAATGTAAATGATCAAAAACCTGTCATTACTGTCGGTTAACTGGACGCTAAAATGCAATGCTTTTATTGCCAGCACATGTGCTGGATCTGATTCCTTGCTAAAGAGGGTGTCAAGAAGAATTACAGCACAGTAGTCCATTACCTCGTAGCTTCAAAGCTTTTGCTGTATAATAATTGGCAGAGTGTAGATTTTAGAGTGTATTTCATGCCAATTACTGAATGTATTTCAGAAAGACAACTTTATGTATTTGCCAGATGGTTACAGGTGATAATAAGAATTCACAATAATGTTGTTTCTTTCACAGTAGCTGTTTGCGTGAGATGTATTTGATTGAACTAGGTTTATTATTTGTTTCTTCTTAAAGGTAACTCTTTTTTTAAACGTACTGTTGTTGATCATCTGCATATTTTAGGTATTGATTCTTCTGTTAAACCTACTGCTCACCTGTTTAGGATTGTTCAAGGTAAAAGACAAAAAAGTACCTGTCGGACAAATAAACTTCTGTATTGCATTGAACATACAACCTAACCTAACCTGCTCTTCCACTACTGTCTACTTCACATTCCCGACCAGCTCCTCTCAGGTTTTTATTCTCAATTTCACACCTCTTCACTATACAGGTTGTAAGCATAAACTATAATTATATACATGTCTATAATATTACGGATGGAACATGTGTAATGTATTTTTTCCATGGTTTTGGTTTATGAATAGATAGATTAATTTTGTGCCAGTTTAATTTCCCAAAAAATATGAATATGACTATTGAAACAAAAAAGGTTAACAGTGGCAATTTATTTGAGCCCCAAATGTTTAAATAGGCTTGTGAGTTAGGGTTAGTATGGGTATTTAAAAAATCCATTTGTCCCAATCTGCACCATTTTATATATTTAAAGGTGGGGTGGGTAATTTTGGAGAAACCAGCTCGAGTGCGCTAGAATTTGAAAATACACAGCCGGAACAAATCTGCCACTTCCTTACAGAGCCCCTCCTCCAACACACACGAATGCGCACATGACCAATGAGGGCACGAGATAAGTTTGTGCACAGATGGAAGGCTGACAGGCAGGTAGGCCATCCAGTTACTTTAGCCGGGCCGGCTAAAATGATTGGTCGTGCTTTTTACAGTACTACGGCTTCCAGAGATTACATTTTTTAATGTATTTTTTGTCAAAGCACTTAAGATATTCATTGCTATCAGGATGCTAAGAGCATTCCATGGAATATAACAAAAAGTGTATCTCGAGCCGGTTTCTCAAACTTACCTACCCCACCTTTAATGTCTATCATAATCACAAAAATCTCAGCACAAAAAGTGTTTGCTTGCAGATGTTCCACAACCACCAGTTCAGCCTTTTCTTAACTTTCTTTCCAAAGACATCTGCCTTTGTTTGGTGACAACTTAACAGTGGAAAAATGTGCCTCAGTTCTGGGAACATGGCAGTTGGTGGTGATGCCGTTGTGCAAGAGCATTCAGCTATTAAGAGCCAACCCAACACTGGTGTGTTTGGTTCTGCTTGCAGCCTCATAAAAGCAGAGAGCATCTAAAGCTCCCTCTCTGCATTCAAGCCTTAATTCATTCCTTATAATGTAACATTTGCCCCTCCCCCCCCCCACCCCGAGCCCCACCACCACCACCTTGGGGAGTGCTGGCAGAAAATGAGACGTCACCTCCTTGCCTCCTACATGGCATGTCTGTTTTTTATTACTCTTCATTTTTCCTTCTGAGCTTTCATTACACAAATGGTTCTTTTTTAGAAATAAGTATATGATGATAAATGACCATTGGAGGCACACAGTGTTACACTGCGGGCATATGCACCTTTGATGAGGAGTGGAGGGAGGGAGGGATGAGAGGTATGGGGCTGTTGAAGTGGAAGAGGGATTAAGTCTTAATTTTCTTCCTTAAAAAGTAAAGGTTCCTTCAAGACTAGTGCTGCGTACCTGGACTCACATTCAGGTTCAGGTCCGGACTCAAGTCCAGAGGTTCAGGTTCTTATAAGTCCGGACCTGAACCCATGGCTTGTGTCAAGTTGTGTGAGTAACTAAAGTGAACTTATTGTGAGCTAATTATCAATTGAAAATAAACTCATAATCAACTCAAATTCAAACTCGTCAGGTTTATTGTGCTCCCTTCCAACTTGTGTCTACATTTCTCTACAAAGTACAAATGTAAAAAAAAAAAACTTTTTGCCACTTAGTCTACAAATGACTTATGACAGCAACTACAGTGAACTACTACAAAGTTCAAACATTTATTTCATTTACCAAACTAAAGTAACCAAACAGTCCCTGAGCTGACTGAGCCTAAATCCCTAAAACTTTGCTGAAAGGTAGAATGTAGAGTAGACTATACGCATTACACTGTTACACACCTACTATACAGTATACACTGTAGTGACTGACTGTACAGTCAGTGTAATGTACTGTCTGTACACCATGTATTTTCTACAACTCTACATGTGTACATTATACAGTACATACTATATACATAGTGATGTACATACATACATAACATTTTGCAATATGGCGACCAGCAGCCCACACTGTCCACTATGTCTAAGCCAATCACATCGCTAGCTTCCCTTGACGTCACACAGATCTCGCGAGCAGTTGCGATATTTTGTGAGACTTCATGAGTTCAGTAATGGCCGCCATATCAGAAGCCGACACGATGTTTTTCGTCTTTTCTCAGCGCAAATTTCTCGATCTATGGAAGGTTTTTAGATGGTTTATAACAAAAAGGAGAATATATGTAAGTGCTAGTTTTTTTGCGAGTCCAAGTACCGGTTCCCGACGTTCCGGTTTTAACCGGACTTGAACCGAAACCTTTTAAAAGTCCAGTACCGGTTCGGCGTACCGGTACGCAGCACTATTCAAGACCATTTCAATTATTAATCGAAAGGTAAATTGGTGTTTTTCAGATAAACTTCAAATATCTGATAACTTGAAAGACAAGAAAGAGCATGGCTCCCATCATCATTAAAATACATGTTGCCTCATCAAAGTACCAACCTTTCAGAAAGCCTTTGTGATGACCGCTCAGATCATGGTATAGCCGCCTTTAAAACAGATGCAGCCGGCCCCCAGTGTGGTGTAGACGATGCTGGGAAACACCACCAGTGGAAACACCCACCAACACCTGCCACTCATGCTCACCGTGGCTGCAGGTTGGCAAGCCTCCAGTCATCCTTACGTTACAACAACTCTGTCTGGAAAGTTCTGATGAGGTGCTAAGTGTCTCGTAAATGGTGAGATAAAACTCCTTAAATCAGGACATGACTCCTTCCATACTTTAAAACTTTTTTTTCATCATTTGCCAGGGAATGTGACAAATTCTGACTGATGGCCCAGATGGTCATTAGACCCGGTTAAATCTATTATAAGGAGTTTTTAACTAGTAAAGAAACCTTCTCAATGTAATATTAATGCCTCTACATGACCTGCATGCATGCAATTGGCACCATCAGCGACAGATTGGCTATTTTATTTTTTTAACTGATATTCTATCATTATTGCTAATGAACAATGTTCTTTCTAAATGGGTATATAATATGTATTATTTATCAATTAAATAAGTTGCAAGATGTGGTGTTAGATCAATATATACATTTAAGTCGAAGGTTAAAACAGAGCTAGCTAACACTTTGGCTAACGGTAGTTTCATGTAGCTAACAGCTAGCAGGATGTATCAAGCAAAGCATACATCACACAAATAAACAAGTTGGTGGTGCTAAATGGAAATGGAGTTGGAAAAAACATTATCTACTACCAAAAACAAGTAATTCATATTACATTTCCTGTAGTTGCTTTAATTTTCTATTTCTTAAAGCAACAAAATTAACTGGCAAGTTACTACAGAAACTCTTGGAAACATTAAGTACTGCCTCTCGATGGGTTGGTAAATAAAAAGTATATAATAAATAGACTTTGTTCAACTGCATCATTAGAATGGTCCACCAAGTTAAACGTTGTTGTTCGCACTACTGGATCCAGTAGCCTACTTATGGTACTGTATAATGGAATTGAACAGCTAAATGGAAAGAATTTATAGAGAGACTTCATAAACACACACATGCACGCAAACACACACAATGAAATTGTTGAAGTTTACAGCTAAATATATATATTTTTTATCACATGATCGCTCCAAGAACCTGTCACAATGACATGCTTTCATCTGAACACCCGTCACTCGTCTTTGAACCTTTATGATATCTCTCTCAACGTCCTGCAAGGTGTTTACAAAATGAAGAGCCTGAATTTTATCGAGCATTTATAGCCATGGGAACATCAGACTGGTGCCTTGCCTGCCATGATTGTGAAATAAAAAAAAGAGTAAGAGGAATATTCAAAGCAGATATCGAAACAAAGGCTAATATTAATGTTTCGTTTGGGCCAAGAATACAAGAGAATCCAAGAATACATTGCAATAATAAAGAAATGGACCATGTAATGTAAAAACTGCTTTAACTGTAACGAAAGGCATGACAAAAAAAAAAGAACGAATAATCGTGAAAGACCATATTTGAGCCATGTGCACAAGTTTTTGTTTCTATAAATCTGCTTTGCAAATCCTGAGCCACAAAGAATGACCATGTGACACCTTGATTTAAATCAAATCCAAATAAAACAGAGTGATGGATTTTAGGCCCCAGCCACACGAAGACGAAAACAAACCGAGGTCGATATCAAAAAAGTCTTCCGTCCACACAGAATCGGCACAAGAAACGTGTCCGTCCACAGGAGACCGGTCGACCCGCTGGAGACGCTGTAGTACATATGCCGGGCCTGTAAGTGGCGCTGTACTTCCGCCACAAAATACACCAAAAGCAGCGAATAAGACCCCTGAGCATGGTTGCCATGGTTGCCTGGTTGCACTTCTGGTTATTCTCCGTGTGGATTTAGCAGAACAAAATGTTAGCAACATGTAGTTCTTGAAGTTCTCCATGTCCACTTGTTGCTGATGGTTGTGGTAGAGGAGCTGTAGATTTTGCACTAACATCTTTAGCATGGTCAGTAGCGTCTGGAGCACGAACGCAACCCTGTGATCCGCCATTGTTGTTGTTGTTGTTGTTGGCGAAACGCATCAGCAATGACGCGGGGGTGAGCAGGGGCGGGGCTATGATCGTTTAGGGCAGGGGTTCTCAAAGTGCGGCCCGCGGGCCAATGGCGGCCCTCGGAAATTTTTCTGGCGGCCCGCGATAGTTAATGTGACACGCTGAAATGCATGCGTTATATTTTAATCCTCCATGGTTGTATCTAGTAAGAATTAGAATGGAATCCCTCTGGAGTCGGGCATAATTTTATGTAATTAATCATATATTTTCGATTATAAGGAGTAGAAATATGATTCAGATATCTGCGGAATCGCTGGAAGAGTAGCTTTCCAGCGGTATCTCCTGTGAGACTGTAACCAGGGCACAGCAGCCAATATGGCCGCTCAAAGCAGCTTGACTTTACACTGTGTGGGATTGGTGGATTTGTGTGTCCGTCAAGGAAATCTCGGCCGGCAGCCATCATGGTCTGAAATGACCAATGGACATCGAGAAATCACTAAGGACCTACCCACCAAGTAAAAAAAACATAAACCACGTGTCTCCCATCAGTTTACGTCTGTGAGGAGAGAGAGAGAGACAGAGAAAATGGCTAAAAAAAACGTTACAGTTGCCGACTTCGCTAGAGATTTTTTTCGCTAGCAGCAGTGAAGATAGAGCCTCAGAACCTGAAGTCTTCGACTCTTCTGAAGAAGAAGAATACAAAGACAACAACAAGGATCCATTTGGACATGGGTAAGTGTAAATATTACAGTAATAGTGTACTGGCAATGTGTGGGGAATACCGCGAAAATTAACGATAGGTTTATTGATATATATTTTGTATCGATAGTCATGAACTTTTTATTGGGACAAAATAGACTCTCCATTAGCAAACGTTTACTCTGTGTTAACGTTATTTTGGTGTGTAAAAGTGAGATTACATGTGTAGAGGATTAAATTAATCATTTATTCGTCCCACAACGGAGACATTTACAGTGACATGTTTTTGCCATCGATTATTTTATCATACTGTTCTGTACAGATGACAAAGACCTTGACACTGTCTTGACGTTTATAATGAATAGTTGGTTGAAAAAAACATATTTATAATAAATTGTTGGTTGAAAAAAAAAGGTTGAATGCTCAATTTGTATTTGTACACATCACATGAACCTTGGTATGTAATATGAAGTCATTATTCAGTCCTAATGTATCTCAGTCCCTGCTGTGGTGAAAGTAGAGTGATAAACACCTATTTTACTCAAAATTTGAATTTAATTTTTTTCATTTTAGACATGAATAACACATTTATATACAGTGTAATTCAAATATTTCACTGCTTTTGTGATCCTAGGACTTTGGTAACCAAATCTAAAACACCAAAACAATTCGATCACATGAGTAAATTTGTGTTTTCACAAGAGTTTTGAAGATTTTCCAAAAATCAGATGTCACATTTTAAGCTTTTGAACTACTTATCTCATCAAACAGTGCTCTAAGGTGAGCAATATGCATATATAGCAAGACCAGAGATTGTCCTGAATATTTTTGATATTTAACACATGGGGTGCCATGTTAGAAGAAATACATTTAAAAAGGTGATTTAAGAAAACATCTAAAAATCGAGAAAATACCCTTAGACTCCAGAGGGTTAAGAATGGTAAAACTGCGCCCCCTGGGTTGTCATTCCTAAATTATGAATGACAGCTTGTGGAAAGTTTGCTAGACTACTGGTTGCATGGCAACTAGGCATCTCGCGAGTTGCGGTAATTGGTTAGTACAATAAAGAAAGGATTTGTTTTGGAATTATTTTGTGTTCCGTTTTTTCTTGGGCAGCCCTCAATCCAATATTGGGTACCTAAATTGGCCCTCACTCATCAAAACTTTGAGAACCCCTGGTTTAGGGCGTACACACTGTGCCACAAGCGTTACATTACTAAACCTTCTCACTTTGGGATGCGTTATCGTTTGAGGGCTCCATTTCCGCGGTTCCGTTACGGCCTCATGATAACGAACCGTCCATACGATAAAGAACTATAGCGGATAACACCCGTTTTGTCTCCGTGTGGACGGGGCCTTAGACTACCGGGGCTGGTTGCTGTTTTATGGCAAATGCTGAATCATTGAATGAGTCTGGCAGGTGGGAGGTAAAATGCATCGGAGGGTGAGGATAACAAGAAGAGTGCAGATTTCAATGGGGGCAGCTGGAAGGAAAATTAGCAAGCTGAGAGAGAGATGTCCTGGAAAGCCCCCATGTTACGTTGTACAGATAGTACACACACACACACACACACACACACACACACACACACACACACACACACACACACACACACACACACACACACACACACACACACACACACACACACACACACACACACACACACACACACACACACACACACACACACACACACACACACACACACACACACACACACACACACACACACACACACACACACACACACACACACACACACACACACACACACACACACACACACACACACACACACACACACACACACACACACACACACAGTCCTGGGTGCAGACACCTACACACACTCACATGCTTCTGCATGCACACACAGAAACCTACACAAACACATGTTATTTATTTAGATTCTTAAAACCTCAAAATGTTCAACAAAAGCTGTGTGAGAATGACATTTAAAATAACAACAGCAACAAACTTTTCAACATGCAATATCCACACAGAAGAAGTAAACAGATTAAACCAATTTCCCACCAGCCTCATGTTACACGCTACACATTGTAACATGCCGCCTTTTGTACTTTTACTTAAGCTCGCTTTTCACTTTTCAGGTAGGGGAGTATGGTTTGCAGTTATTCCCTGTCTTATCCACCCTCATCCACAAAGTGTGTAGAACCAGATTCTAAAGAAAAGCTAAAACAAACATGCATTTTATGTGCACTGGATTTCCCAGCAACCGGGCAGCCCAAGAAACATGCCCTGAGCCACCAGCAAATCTGCAAATTGTTTATGGTGTTACGGCAGGAAAAGGTAGCATAGCAACATTGTTTAAAAACAGTACCAGAAGAAGAAGTACTAAAATAAACAGCATTTCTTTTGGTTCGCTTGAGAATGCTGTGTTTTTGTGTTAATCTGCCCGTAACAGTTAATTGTAACAACTATTTAAAATGCCTCCAGAATCCTTGCCCTCCTGCCCTAAACACATTTGACTAAATACTACAGTTGAATTTGTATATTTAAACTTTAAAGACGATTAGTTTCCCATTATACATCTGTTTACAAAGACAACTTAAGAGACATTTTAACAGCATTATAATGTAGTATTCCTTGCTGCGATGCAATATAAAACCAGGTTGTTACAGCTCCAGGCAGCTCTGACTGCTACATGGATGAAAGTCAGTGTTGGTCCTGGCCTCTGCCAAGCCAAAAAGCTGTAACAACAAGAACAAGCACTAACTCAAATCTACAAGGTTTATTTGGTTTGAGTTCCACACTGTCAGGTACTGGCTAGGTCTTTTCTGGCCTAACAGGCAGAGAGGAAAATGAACTTAGAAAAGTTCTTCATCCAAGTGCTTTTATATGCACTGGTTTATCAGAGCAGAAAGGCTGAATGGAAAAAAAATAGGTATGATAGAGTTTTCCTAATACTGAAGACAAGTTTTTATATATCGATACAACCCAAATGTTTCAATGTTCAATGTTGTTATTGTGAAGTTGAACTATATGTGCATGCATTCCTTGATGTAAATCGTCTCTGTTGTCAGAAATGTGCTTTCTCTCTAATAGTTGTATTTCTTTAACCACCAGCTCTTAAGAAAATAACACGCTCTTTCTTGTTTGTTTAATCTGTCATCACAAAAATAAGTGTTGTTCTAACTCCAGGAAGTCTTTGTCAAAGTAAAAAAAAAACGTTATTGTCAATTTATGTGTGTGTCTGATACAAACAGGGCGATGGAAACGCTGTTTTTCACCGTCCCCAAGAATAAGAATATATGAAGACTATATAAGTACATAGTATGTTTATGAAGCTGATATGTGGACCTGGCGATCTCTTTTTGCTGTTTCTAGTCTTTATGCTGAACTAAACTAAAATAATCTAAGCTAAGCATGTGAGCGTTGATCTTCTCATCTAAATCTCCACTTGACACCGCTTAAGCACATTTTCCAAAATGTTGAAATGTTCCTTTAGTGTCAAATTAGATGACATAAACTCTTGTGCAATATTTTCAATATCACAGGACAGTTAAATACAAATCAGGTTTAAAGCTTAAGGATAAGTGACAGAGAAAGTGCGGTTGGACAGAAACAACACAGTATAGACACAGATAGAAAAACACTGACACAGAAACACAACCTGCAGGTGATCTGGGCTCCGGAGAGACAGGTGTGAGTGTGTATCCCGGAGGCACCTCACAAACTCAGCCAGCAGCGATGATAGGGGTGTAAAGTCCCCGCGGGTCCCAGAGGGGGAAACATTTGAGCATGATGCGTGTATCCTGGCCCTGACTAACGCACGCCCCCATGGATATCACATTCCATTCAGCTAAACAGCCTTGTGAGCGCTCGGTGTGATCGGCAAAGCACATATCTACGCAACCTCAGACACGCAACAGACTCACAGTACCCCTACACCTCAATCAGACCCTCTCCAGAGGCACTGGGGTGCATCGCTGAAACTCAAACCCAGCACACACCAGCACTCTTCACTGCTGAGAGGCAGAGCAGCTCATCCTGAAAGATATAATTTCTCAGGAAGATATGAGGGATGCAGGGACCGTGCAAAGTGGGCTCGAGGTGGGAAAGATAAAGAGGGGACTACATGAATAAAAAAAGAAATGGAGGAACGGGCATCTGCTGGTACTCTTGCATATTGTGGTTTTATAATGCAGAAGGGAAGTTCTACTTGCCATGAGTGCATGAAAGAGTCATTTTAAACGGCTGAAAACTAGATATATCATGTAAAGCACAGAGGATATTGATATTTCCTTTCTGTGGTGTTCTTCCTGTGTTCAGATATTTCCTTTGGCAGCCCACATTTCCTCCCACTTTGCAAATACATAAAGTCTGGTGAGTCTGAAGACTCAAATTTGCTCATTAGTGTGGATGTCATCATGTCAGCGTGAGGGGGTGTGTCTGTATTTGCTGGAGGACAGACCTGTCCAGGTTGTTTCCATGCCTTCAGCCCAACGTATGCTGCATTAGGCTCCCAGAATCCCCGAACAGGAAGCTAGGGAAAATGTATGAATGGATGAAAAATGGTCTCATAACAGCTACATCCTCACTGGTGTCTTATAATAAGCAGAGTTAGCGACATTAGGTCTTTATGATCATTTATGAGTAGAAAAGGAAATGTGTCACTACCACCATGTTTGCCATGTTGGATGTGTGTCTATGTTGTGTGTATGTGTGTGTGTGTGTGCCCACTTGGCATTTAAGTGTCATTAAAACAGGGCGTAAGGGAGCCATCCAGCAGTTTAT